>NC_092522.1:0-34906 GCF_037038585.1 Patagioenas fasciata | reverse complement strand
CGCTGGACAGGGTGCTGAGCCATCTTTTCTAGACAGTATTTTTGCCAAGAAAGCTGGGACCAGATGACCCTTGTGGTCCCTTCCAACCTGGTAGTCTATGATTCTATGGCTTATAGAGGTTTTCAGCATTCTGAGAGGCTTAATACTTTAGGTTTCACAAAGCAAAAGAGTTAACATGTTCAATTTTTTAATCCTTCAGTTTGGCAAAACAGTAAAGAACTGCAGAACAGTAAATTCAGTGGGTCAAAGCAAAAGCTTAGGTACTTGGAGATATCAATCTAAAGACTGAGATATTGGCTGCAGCTGTCCTACAATGAAGAAAATGCAAATTACTAAATGATTGGTGACTAAACAGGCAACCTTCAAGTCAAAGGTATTATATAAATATTCACCTGCGTTTGTGAACACATACTGCAAGTCCATATTTAAAAGTCAGTCCAGTAATGGATTCACTGGAGGTCAGACCATCACCAAGCACTTTTACATGAGTGTAACAAAAGCTGCTGAAACTAAACCAGCCATTGAGATGCTTAATTTTGTAGGAAATCATGGGGCAGGAGAAGGAAGAACAAAAGGGACTTCAGCAGGTCTTACAATCTACTTCTCTTCATCAGGCAAAACACCTGTTTGTTAGCTCACTCCTGAGAAGCGAGTGTTTGACCTGTTCTTAAAAATCTCCCATCAGGGCGATCTCAGGACTTGTCAGCAATATATTTCACCACATCATTATCTACACTGTTCAAGGGATTTTTTTTCCCCCCTAATATAAAGGCCTAAATTACCACAGTTTTAGCTCAAGATTTCTTACTCTTGTTACACATGTTGTTAATCACACAATCACAATTCCAACAGTCTCTACTCCTAAGTCATGTTTTATATCTCCAGTTACTGTGGTGGCTTCTCTGAATTCTCTCCAGATGACTCGCATCTTTTTGAAATGTGGTATTTAAAGCTAGATCTGTATCCTAGCAGAGACCTTACCTGTGCCAAGTGAAGCATCCAGGTCACTTTGCATTACCTCATGGCTGACAGCCCATCGCAGTGTGCTTCCCCTTTTGCAACGGGACAGCATAGATGACTCTCGTTTACCCTGTAATCCTCAGTATCTCCAGGTCCTTTTATGCAGAATTATTACTGGGCATATCATTTCCAGGGTGTATTTATAGAGTTGACTGTTTCAGCCTTGCTCCAGAACTTTGTAGTTGGCCTTACTCCTCTCCATCTTTTTCCCTCCCCACCATCCCCCCAAGAGTTTTTCCAATTTGTCAAGGGTTTCTGGGGAGTTTGTTTAAAAACAAACAAACAAACACCACACAACAGAGTCAGCACAAACTCCAGGAAAACCCCAAGCTGAACTACTTTCTAAGTTGGATTTTTCTAAAGGTTCTGCACCTGCTTTATAGCAGTATCAGCTAAACCACTAAATCACAAAATGAGGCTTCACATCACTTACAGCCTGTGAAGCCTTTGGAGTCCTATTAATTGCAGATATCATATATCCATCAAACACAGACACTATCCTGCCAATTATTTTCATCGCATGACCAGAACCTGAAGACCAAGCCATTAAGCGCCCTCCATGAACAAAATGTTGGAAACCTCTGTCTACACAAGTTTTCTAGCTCACCTCTGAAAAAGTACCTGATTGGACAGTACTTAAATACCTTACACTAGCCTCTTGCCCAAGTCTCTTCCTTACAACTGCTCACTGACAGAGGATATAAAAAGATGCTTTTCTTCAAAGAAGGTATACTGAAATTCACACTTCAAGTTATTCAAAGAAATATTGCTTTTACCAACATTCATAGTATGATTCTAAAGAGAAAACCTCAAAGGAAACCGGATTGTTACAATTCGTTAAAGACAGCCCTGAAAGCGACGTCCCTTTATGTTTTCATTTGGCAAACAACATACTGATGCAATAGAAGTCACTATCCCATTCTGAAACTAGATAATTGCAGAGGATGATTTGTATGTAAAAGGAACTTTTGAAAATGCTAGAGTTTCATTTTTCATATTTGAAGTTCGTTATTATGAGGCTTCCATGATACAATGCCAAGACTGTTAAGTACTGTTAGATGACAACACTTTATAATACAAGTGTGAACATACAGATACAGGAGAGAAAAAAAATTCCAACAGAAGATGTGCACGACTCTTCATTAAAATCTAGGCAGTAACGACACAGGGCAAAAGGTCTCCTCCCCTCAGAAACCCTAGAAGGTAACTCTGCAGATCCTCTGGAAAATCATTCACTACGAGACACCTTTCAGCTCTAAGGGCTTGTCAATATTCTTGGCCACACATATGGACCAAAGCTGTTATCAAACCAACACAGAACGCCAGCCAAACACCCACACAAATTACTCTTGCTCCTGGGAAAATAAATGTGTACAGCGTGCTTGGGACTTGAATACAGACAGGCAGGGAAACTCTTTCCTATAGATAAAGGACTTTTTCAGAGGTATGGCAGTAATAATACTTCCTCTGGTCTACTCAAAATTTTTCTCAAGATGTTAAAAAAGTTTTAAAAATTTCATTACCGTCTTTTGCAGGTACAGCTTTGCCCCTTTTAGGAGTCATAAAGTTGGTTTCAGAAGCACTGTCTTTTTTTGGCATATTTAATCCTATAAAAAATAATATATACAATTAAATATATACATCCTAACAATGAAAAATAATTTTACAGGTAAGTCATACACAACAAACATTTGACAGATCTGCAGATGAGCGGATGCATGGATAAAACAGACAGAACCGTACAATTTCTTAGACTCTTGATAAATGGGTAAGACAAGACTGCAAAATTGTTCTGATGGATAAGCACAAATGTTTAAACCCCTTAACACATTAAACCAGTGCAAACTATCTTGACCAACAATAAACAAATTATCTGAAAATTATTAATGTTTATATTGAAGGAGCTTTACTTAAATTTTTGAAACATTTATATTTATTATATATGCAACATACACTTTCATAGTACTTAAGGTATACTATTCACTAGGATTAATTTCGCAATTTCTGCATTAAAGATTATGCATAAAAGTTTAGAGATCAAATCTTCAGGCTGTCTACAAATACTGAAGTATGGCAATAGCATCTCTTAGAGCAGAAATGTTGTGATATGCATGTGAACTAGTATTGCCACAAAGTTATAATTTGTGAACAGTCATTTTGCATTTCTGACAGTTTCCTACCCTAACTCAATGAAGAACAAGCTTATCTATGATGAATCCTCTCCCATCATGAAAGAAAAATCGTATCTTTTTTATGTAACTATTTCTCTCAGCTTAATTCAGCTACAGGGAGTGAAGTAGTTCACAAATCTATTATATTTTCAAAAATTGTATAGTTTAGCCATTAAGGCATCAGAGCTAAAAACTAGTGTTTGTGACAGATAACATATTTCTCAATTTGATCACAATAATCCTTTTTCTAAAAACATGAAAAAGACCTATTATCATCAATTTGATGGATTGTTCAAATCCAGTAGAAACAAATCGAATTTGAAAATCATATACAGTATTATATTTTACTTTGTAGATATGATTATAAGCTGAAAAAAGCGTATTATTTTTTCTTGGATCATTGCAAACCAGTGTATCGCAGGGATGAAGTTTAAGAGAAATAAATGTAATATGGAGATGGATGTAAACGCTGCAAAACAAAGTTCTGCCTCTGCAGCCTTATCCTCCCACTCCAGCCTGTGGATCAGCCAGGCACATTAAATGCTAATGGAAATTTCAACACAAGAACATCTTATAAACAGCAGCTTCCAGATGACTGTTAGTGGGTGTAACTCTGCTGGGCAGATGATGCATAACTCACTGATTTTTTACCTAAAGCAAGCATCAAATGTTTAAAATTTACAAAGACACAAACGCACCTTTGTGACAGAAACTGCCCGGAACACGCTGTCTGTGACAAAGGAAACAGTGCTGCTTTCCATTTTAGATTAGTGAGTTACAATCAGTTCACAATAAACTGAATCAACCATTGAAAAATACTAAATAGAAAAGTCAGCTCAGATCCGCTCCTCATTTTTCTGAGAAGCTTTTTATGCAGGATATCCATTCATAAATAGCTTAAATCTTGTGCTAAATGTAAATACACATAATTAGGGCTTGCTTCCCCCTCAATCTATGTAGGGAAGAGTTACACAAGTCATCCAAAATGCTGCCAAAACCCATCTTTTCTACCAGCCTGGCACATTCTCTCTGTGCCCTGCATATCACTGGTAAAGAGCAGAGTGTTTTAGGGTGCTTGAGTAAATTCCATGAGAATGTGTGCATATCTTCCATCCCTTAGCATGTCACCTAAACAGGGTTTGGAAGGGAAAAGAAATGCTAATGTAATATGCTTAATGGCATCATCATGTAACCAGCCAGACATGGGGCCAGGCTATGCATGGTGGGCACTGTACAGAGCAGGAAAGAGCCTGAACTCCAAACACCTGGGAACCTAAACAGGTGAGAAAAGATGCAGCATTCTTCCTTCACAAGAAGAGAATTCAGAAGGATTGAATAATTTGAATTAACTACTAAAAGACTAAACCAGAGACTGAGCCTAGAACTCCAATGAGTAGACCAAAGCCTTATTACAAGGACATCTTTCTCTTCTAATTCCCCTCTGGTCTTACTCAGATAAATTAATTAGCAGATAAAATGCAATCCGTTAAATAGTTCCCTGACCATTTTGCCAGAAAATAAACTACATTTCTTCAATTTCTATACATAAAATTGTCATAGATTAGTTTCTAGATTTTCACTGATTTCAGTGAGAAGTTTCAAATGACCCAGGATGATCTTAATAAATGAAATCACATTAAGTTTAGACATTTAACTAATATCACAGTCAATCAAAAATTAACTTTAAAGGCTTGAGAATAAACGTTGAACTTTTTTTTAACAGACTATAAAGTCTAGTCTATAAAGACTAGAACTTCTTATAGTACATCAGACCACTATAATCACTAAGCGACTACACACCATCTCCTTCCAGTGCCGGTTTAAAGGCTAGTGAATGAGAACACATAGCTAATGAATATCAACTTCTCATCCCAAGTGATGAACTAAAAACAAACAAGTATTTTAATATCAAAATTTATAAGATTGGTGGTAATTCTTGAACATTAGTATCCTTCTATCCTGTCTCAACACACAAGTAAATACCCACCAGAGTTCACTTTGGAAGTTATGTGCGTCACGTCTATTTTCTTGGATTTGACCAAAGGTGAAGACCGCGTGGAAGAACTTCGTAAAGAGCTTTTTTTGCGATCGGAAGCTTTGCTTATTTTAGAAAGAGGTGCAAAGATACCTGGAGAGAAAATCGGATGTGCCAAAAAAAAAATCAGGAGTAAAAATAATGTAACAAAACTTTCCAGCTACTATCTCTTACACCATTAAGTTTGGGTTTTGTTCAGCTTGTTATGCTGCTGAAGCACTTGCAGGGTAGGAAGAACTACCTCAAAGGAACAGTGAAACCAAGAGACTTATCAAGAAACTTGAACAGAGTAATTCAGGAAGGCAGTAAAACTATCGATTAGAATCTCCTTTTTGTCCTAATAGTAACATTCAGTCTCCACTGTTACAAAATGCAAGACTTTGTATATCTGTGAAATACCAATTGAAATACCTCAAACTGGAGGTTAGAAAGCTGTTAGAAAACAGCTACAAGTGTGAGCCTCTTAAATTAAAAGGAAGACAAAACAGGTAAAGAAACATGGGCCATTACTGTTACAACACAAACAAATAGCGTCAACAATACAGATGGGAAAACAAGAAAGACTATTACCTTACACTTTCAAAGAAGTAACAGGAAATTTTGACTAGTTGGTTGTTTGAGTCGTTTTGCAAATAGTTGCAGCTAAAAAACTACACGCAGCTAAAAGAATCAATAAAACAAACAAAGCAAGCACTACAAAGAAGAAAAGAAACACAATCCATTATCTGTATTTATTCTCTCATATCTTCCAATACTTTTTTTAAATTCAGGTTTCAAAATAATTTAAAGAAAAATATTGAAGGTCATACCGCGTTTCGGTGCACACTTGAAGTATTGGACTTTTCCAACGCTTCCATTGTTCTTTCCTTCTGGTTCATCCAGCTCCACGCCAGCCCACTGGCCACTGGCAAATTCTGTTGTGCCACAAAATCTTAATGTACCAACCTAAAGCAAAAGCATCAACATAGAATGACTTTGCTAAAAACTTATTGTCCACGAGGACATAGTCTAGACTACAAAGAAGAAAGCAAGTCACCACCAAGCTTTCAACCAGAACAGAGAAACGCAAACATAACAATCTCCCTTGATTATTGACATTCCTATCTTTGGATGCCAGCCACTGCATGTTCCAAAACGCATTAGTTTTTCTGCATATATTTTTGTATCAAACAAATGCAGAGGTTATTGACAGATCTCATAACAGGCAACAATGAGACACCACTACTGTACAATACAGCTCCAAGTCAGTAAGATACAGCAGTATATGTCTAACTAGAAGTTTTACTTCCAGTGCCTTCCACGACAATAGTTCCAGAATCACAACTGGGTGTCTTGCTGAACTGGACATTCCATGGAAATACTAGATTAAAAACTCCATAAATATATATTTGTGTGTATAAATATAAACACATATGTATTCTTATATATATTGCAAAGGTTAAAGGGTAAACTTCAGAGCATACTTAATTTTTTTCTTTGGAAAACATTCAAAAATCTTTTATTCCATCTGTATGATGGAAAAAAATTTAAAAAGGCAGGAAATGTTCTAACATTTTTTGCTGTTGCAATATATACTATATAGACTCTGAACAGATAAGTATATCAAGAATATCAAGACAGACCAGTCCTGCCAGTGGGCCTCAGTCTCCACAAATATGCATTATAAGCTCACACACTTCATCCAAACGGAGGAGGAATAACTAACAGAGGTGCATTTAGCACAGATTTAAATTCATTTTTATATTTGATTTTTAAATTAGTATTAGTAATAAAAACCTTTGATCTTTCAGTTGCTCAGTTTTCATTTACCTCATGTGACCTTAATACTATTAGTTCACTTTTACCATGACTGCACTGTCCAATCCACCCTCAGATATTACAAAGACAGAAACCCTTTATTTTCTTTACTACAAAAACTTCCAGTTACTCTTTCTTAATGTTCTGTAAAGAAATAAACGTGATCCGGACCCTATTCTTCTTTTACTCTGAAGGTCTCTTTTAAACTTGATTGTTATAGGCAAGTACATCACACTAATCTAGACCTAGATGTTTTCAGGCCCAAGTACAAGCACAGATCAAATTCAGCCAGAGGAAGCCTGGCCAAGCGGCCCAACAGATTCCTCTACTCTCCAGGCACCAGCCAAAGGGCACGTACTGGGCAGAGGAACAAGAGCAGCAGGCATCTGAAACAGGAGATGGAGTTGGCAAAGCTGACGCTCCAATTTTGCACAAGCCCTAGGACTTGTGCAAGCAAGGAGCAAAGGATATCTCGCACAGGAGAAACGGGCCAGGAACAGGAGGAAGTTTTCTCCCAGCTGTTAGTTTCCCTGCACTTGCATTTTCATTGAATGTCGGTTTGATAAGATATAATCTAGCAACAGCAGGAGCCTGTGAAGCTGAAGGGACCTCAAATCACATACACAAACACGTGCTTACACAGCTTCCTACCCTGTAAGACAACTAGAATGACAGGCACAGTAGGAATCGAGAGAGGAATCCATTTTCCCTCTGGCATCTGCTGTGCATGGCTTTCAAGCTTCATTACAGCTGATACGTTAGGAGACTGCAGAAGCAGGAATGAGCACAGGAATCCGTAAATATTGCTCGTAAAAATACTGCCATCCCAGCGCCCTCATCCCCGCTCCTGTATTCTGGAAATGAGAACTGATCCAAGAGGACATCAAGAATCGGGCACCATTTTCATCATCCTGTTCACACTTTTGCTCTACCCTGCATTTGTGAGTATAAAAGGGGAGGGGAAGACAGGGCTGAGATCCACATATTCATTTGGACAAATGGAGAAAGGGAGTGGGAAACAATGTGGGAGTAATGCAGAACCACTCCTCACATACAAAGACAGGAAGAGAGGAAAGCAGAGGTGGAAAAGGAAGACCAAAAAGCACAATCATAGTTTTGGTTCCCTTAAAAAAACTGGAAAGCCCTGCTGGCCTTTGCCAACAGAAAAACAGCCTCCAACAACTTCTTAAAACCACTGCCTTTAAAGAATAAGCGCCTTCCTGTATGTACTTCAGTTAGAATGCATTCTGCATAGTTACTGATTCCTTTACTTTTCCTTACCCAGTTTCAAGAACACACCAAATGACAATACAGAACGGAAGCTGCTTCGTGCTCTCGGTGTGGTTCACTGTAGAACACTTCAGTTGTGACAATTACAAATCTGAAGTTAGGCTAGAAAACTTATTAAAGCTACTCAAACAAATTTTGCTCACAAATGCCTTCCGTATTTACCAGAAAAATATTTGAAATCTTCAAAAGAGTTCTGGCATTCCTAATTCATTTCAGAGCCCTTGCCATCAGAACAAATAAAAGGTGTGACTACTAACTGCAATATCAATGTTGCATTTTGCAAATACATTTTTTAAAATGTGTCTAGCAAAGTAGCTTCTTAAAAGCTATTCACATTGGAGCTGTACCAGAATTAGCTACATTCTTACACTTGCACAGAATCACGTATTATAACAACGCTGTTGGCACAGCATTGCTTCAAAGATTTTAGCTGCATTGCACCAGTGAAATTGGGTTACTACAGCAGAAGCAGAATCAAAGTTTTCTTTTACTGCCTTCTGGAAACTATCAGGGGTAATTCACAAATGCATACTCAGAACTGAAAGCTGGGTAACACACAAAGTAATCTGTAAATTTTACCATCATTTTGATGTGACACCAAAAATGTTAATAAAATCTGAGCCACATTGATGTACTACAGGAGAACTGTTAAAAAAATGTTTACAGATACAAAATGCAGTCTGTGCCCTTCAAAACAGCTTTTCATAGTAGTGACTGTAACAAATAACTGTTCAGCTTATTACTATCTGTAACTAGATGCTTACTGCCATACAGAGTTCATACCTTCCATAAAGTATTTTACACCCTCAAATTTGAGGTATGTCTCCAAAGGGGTAAATAAATTGACTGTCTAGAAATCGTGAAGGTAGTATCAGGCTGGTTATCATACCTTCTGTCCTGCAATAACAACACGATCTCCCAGTTTCAGACCAAGCGATAAAAGCATGGCCTTGCCAGTGACGTGATCGTAGTTTGGAATCATGGCTTTTGAAATGTCACATGAGAGAGGCACTGCATCCAGCAATATCTGCTTGATTTCTTTTGCGCTGGCTGCTGCATCTGCCATTTCCAGGGGCATATCCACTGGATCAGGCACCACATCCGCTGGAATCTGCCCTTTGTCATTCTGTAGAAACATAACATAGCATAGGACTTTGTTTTGTGACAAAGATACACCTGGTTAGCAAAACTATAGTAGCTTATGAAGTTCATTAGATATTTGATAATATAAACAGTTATAAAAACATCCACATTTTCACAGAAGGATACCAAAACAGCCTTAGATATACAAACTAGCATTTACAGTGACTTATTTTCAAAAGTGCTAAGTTACCGAAATTTTACTTTAAAGAACATTATTGCTACTCAGAACACATGAAAAGCACACCTGTATGTATACATGTAACTTAACATAGATTTAGAAAAGTAAACAAGAATTCTAGTCTGTAATACCAATACTGTAATGCCAATACTTCCCAAAGAATTTAGTTTTACTCAGTGTATAGCTTATTCCTTGATGAGGCTTATTCCAAGTGTAAGAATTTAATTAATACATATTGCATGCACAGACTATACAAAGTTGATATCTCATATAAATACTTGAATAAAGCTGTTCAGATTTAGACATAGACTATTGTGTCAGAGATGAATGCAGGAGAGAGTCCTTTCCAAACACTTCCCATTCCCAGCAGGCAGTGACTGTGACTCCCCTGTGTCCCAGGTGAGACTGGCCCTTGGCCAGAGCTGCTGGAGTACCAGCTCACCTGGAGACAACTCGAACTCCAGGCCACAGCCAGACTGCAAGTGCAGTGTTGGGCTGCCAGGCTGCTATGATGGCAAGTTCTGCCCGCAATCTCTTCAGCGAAGGCATTAGTAACAGATCTTCACCTATCTGCCAATTTTCACAGTCTGTGGAAACATAATTATCTTGGTCTTCCAAATTTGTCTCAGCTGAGCCCCTGGATTCAGAAATTACCAGAAACCCAATGAGGGAATGACATAGAGTAAGACTCTGTCTGCTTTGCTCCCTTAAAAAACAGACTGAAAGCTCAACCTTCCCTGAGCCCCTATAAATCTCCCTGTCTCATCCTTAGAAAACTATCATCCTTACTCAGCATTTACACTGCTGTCCTCATATGAGCAAGCTCTACACACTGTCTCTGGTCAGAGCTTTATCATGGGATTGAAGAATCAAATACCTATCATTTTCTAAAAATCTACAGTCATTCCATAAGTAAAAGTTCAGCCCCATTCAAGTCACAGTACCTTAAAACCACGATATAGCCAGGTTAAGGTTGAGCTGGCAGCTTGTTTTGAGTTTTTAGTCATCACATGAGCGATTGTTTCAGTCACACCAGTCCTGCAAATCTTTGTGTTACCACAGGGCACGGGACCGAGCACAGGCAAGGCAGCAAAAGTGGGCACCATGGCACCAGACTGGTTTTCTCAAGGGCAGCTTCACCAGCTCAGGCTTGTGCAACTACAAACCAGCACTCCCTGGGACAACAGCCTTTCAAACATACAGCTGCCATGGAATTTGAAACATGTACATGCACTCAATAGTAACGAAACAAAGGAGAAAAACAGCATTTTTAAATTATCTAGATTGAATTATCATGAAGAACTACTGTATGAACAATGATGTTCCAGAAGATTTCATACCATCAGTGATACATAAAATAATGGCTTTTGAATAGCTTTAAAACAACCATGATTTCTCATTTAAAAAAAAAAAAAAAGAAGAAAACGGAGAACTGAAATAATGCCTATGCTAAAAAAAAACAAAACACCAAAAAACAACAACAACAAAAACCCACAACACTAAAAGCCAAGATTTGTGGCTACACACACAGCAGCATTTTATACTATGACTCACGCCAATTATTTGGTTAGTAAGTGAAGCAGTTAATGTTTCTTCATTACCAGTTACTTATGCTAAGACTAAGTCCACTGCTAAGCGATACACTGCGTTTCTGGAAGTCACAGAGTGCACTGCTGTATTTCTGAAAGATCCACCACTGCTGTGACAACCGTTGCAAGACACAAAGGAGTATTAACAAATGAAAGTCCAAGCAACAAACAGAAGAACACCTTGACAGCTATTTGAACTACTGAACTAGACCATGACACAAAGCCAAACTTCAACACAAGAGTATGAGAAAGCATACAAAGTTACAAATAATTTTTCTGAGGCACTATCACTCCATGTAACATACTTTCAGCTAACCAAAACCCCACACAGACTGTTCAGTCTATCCACTTATTCACTTTTTGGTGAATCTACAGCCTAACTCCTTACCCTAAAGGCAGGATTTGCTCCATGTTCCAGCAAGCACTTGACAGCTCCTGTACACAGGTTAAATGCAGCAATATGCAAAGCTGTTCCAAAATCAAAATCACTACAGGTGGCATCCACATCTGCAATTAAACATCACATGTGAGGTATGTAAGTGTTATGTGAACATTTCACTCTACAGATTGTTTGAGAGGACATTAATTTATTACAGTTTATGCTAACATGTATACAGATACCATTAGTTATGTACCAAATGCATATAGGAAGTGATTCTACATAGAATATCAACTTTAACTGCATCTGTTTATTCACACCATGAATCAATCTGGAAGATGAGCATTTCCTTTCATTCATTTTATAATACTGATGACTTAACTGCAAAAATGTTGCTATCAAGATACCCAATCTACTGTGCCAACATTAACAAGTTAGTAAATTTAGGTTTGCATGTAAATTAGTGTTTCAGAAAATATTTCTATTTTATTGTTTCTAGGTATCAAATTTTAAAATGAGAGGCATCTTCATCCAGTTGTTTTCCTTTGTGAGCAGGTAGTGGGGCAAGCAAAAGCTTACTACACCTCTGCTTTACATTGATTTAGTTACTAATGGCCAAGAACAAAGTAAGAGCTAGCAATTTTTATAATTTGTTTTCAAAGAATTGCATTCTGAAAGGTCTTGCACTGATAGTTTGGAAAATAGAGCACTGTATTTGTCTAGAAGATATTTAGCATACTACTTATTTCCATCAATTGTTTCCAATGTATCTTTCAATCTGCTATGAAGTTATTACTGTTCTATAAGATTGAAGTTTTAATGCCTATTTAGTCTTTGGCTCCTCTCCTAAACTATGCAAGAGATGCCAATTTGAGTCAATTATGTATATGACCATTTATTAAAAATGCCAACTGATTTAATACACAACCCAAAAGCCAACAAGTCTTAGACATAATGTTCCAATTTGAAATACTGGTGAGGAACATAAAACTTTCTACCTCAGGGTTGTACAGTCTCCTGGTATTTTCCAGTTACAGTCTCTATCACAAATAGCACTAGCCTTTCTCACAGTGTGATAAAGTATATCCCAACTGTATCAACATCCTTATATAGTTATACTAAATTAATATTTTGAGGGCAAATAAAGCATCAACATATATAGAAGGCAGATAAATACATCTGTGTATATATATGTCAACCTTATACACTAGAAAAGATTGATTCTGAATTTTATAACGATCAAAGGTAAATTTTTAACAGTTTTACAGTTGCACCAGTATGAACACAAACTTAGCTATTTTAAATTTAATTGGCACATGCACAAAAAAGACTGCATTGACATCACAGCTACGTATGCAAATGTACCTTTTACAGATCAAATGTCAAATAACTATTGCCAGTTTAAAACTCAGTAGAAGCTGTGCAGTTGTAAACAACCACTGGAAACTTCCATGTTTGATAAGGCTATCAAAGCATTTTCTGCACACATAGGAGGAACCAGTTTGCAGAGATGCTGATCAGTAACATCAGCTGAGTCAGCAACAGCTGTACATACTCCTATTTTTAAAAGTAACTGATATATAGGTTTATGGGTTTGTTTTTTTCAAATTAGACTACTATGACTTCCTCAGACTTGCAAGCTTCACACTTGGAGTTTGTAAACCCTGTTTTCTTACACCTTTGTTCTATGTCTAAGTTGGCATAGTCCATGTGACAAAAAGAAACACATATATATCAAATGTTATCCAGTAACTATGCCCAAACTATCTATGGAATATTAATATGCAGCAATAGTCTGTCATTAGCAACCCATGCAGGTTACAGTCACTCCATAATGGTACCACACAACATTTCTAATTCTTAAGCTTTTAACAATTTTTCTATTTAAAACCTTTAAAAATCTAAGATCAAATTAGCTCTCTATTCTAACCATCGAGGAGTAAATCTGTATAAAGAATTTAACTGCAGAATGTCATAAAGGACATAGTTTAGCGGTAAATGAAAAGGAAACATCTGTGGTACCAGCTGTTTCACAATGGGTGCCTCAGAGTCAGTACAGCACTGTCTTGAGGAGCTATTTATACATCAACCATTTTTTCTCCAGTTCAGCATGAATCCACCCAAGGCACTTTTGCCTTCTCTGTACATGCTCCCTTCTCTGAAAACTGCCTGATGTAGTATGGAGCTAAGATTATTCTTTCTGTTAATTCAGACCATCCATTGTTTCCATGTCACAGCTAGGGCAAATCATTTTATGCATTTTCTGAGACTTAAAAAAAAAAAAAAAAAAAAAATCATCTGCTGATCCAAGAGTTACCAACAAGCAAAGCATTTAACCAGAGTAGTTTCCTTGGAAATCTGAGCAAATCCCCATCCCTTCTGTAGGCACTGCACAGGAGACGAGAACACCAAATACAAGTGAGGTCTGAAAGAAGAATTAATCTGCTGATGCAAATTATGGAGACCAGACTATTGAAATGTGATGTTGTTTCGTCTTTTGTTACCAACCTGCACATTACCTCCTAAGCACATCACACCAATAACAGCTCTGTTTAACAATTATTTCCATGATGACTCGCAACACGGTAAGCAACCCTTGTGTACTCCAAAAACCTACCACCTTTTCAGAATTTTGAGACAGTCTTTAGCTTCAACTAGTAAAAAAGGGAATTAATCATTTTGCAAAATAGCACAATCAGAAGGATATTCATTGGAACAAAGAAACATTTGTACAATTTTAGTATTAAAATTGCTTACTGGTTTTGATATTTGACAAAAGTAGGAACTAATGGTTCTGGTTCAGAACCATTTCTGTATTTCCATTTGCATTAGTGTAAATAGGACTCCAATTACCAATCCTTTATATTATCATCCTAAAAGTTACCATTTATTTATGCCAAACACTAAAGTCAAACTGTTTCTTACACATGACCTTCTAGATAGCCAAGATGTGGGAAAAATGAGCATGTCAAAGTTGCTTCGGTCACTAGTTTGCCACGTATCATTGCCAAATTCCCACTTCTCCTTTACCCTTCTCCCAGCATTTCAAACATACTCCTCAATGTTTAAGGCATCTTAAAAACTCTAAGAATTCACCAGAATACTTACATCATCGTTTTTCTGCATACATTCTTGTAGTCCTCAACAGCTTAGAATTAACCTGTTTGCTTTCCATTCTATTAGATATTTCTCTATCATCTTTTACAAAGCTCAAGTTTATCAACTTCAAAAAACAGCAATGGAATCAGTGCATTAAACCACAACAAAAAATAATGGTAGGAGAAAATGAACCAATGAAGCTGACTAAAAGAACAAGAAATATTTATATAATATAATGGGTAAACAAACCCCACTCTTAAAGACCACTATCCACCAGCTTAGGCTCAACACAGTAACAAAATACAGACAACTACCTGAAAGAAAAAGGAACAATGCCTACCTTTTGGCTTTGCATTTTTCAAAATAACTCTAATAAGTTCTGGAACATCAAAGTAGGCAGCATAATGCAAGGCATTCATATTTGTCCAGCGGCTGCGTAAACTGCTATCAGCACCCAAATCAATAAGCTGCGTCGCAAATTTTACAGCGGTTTCAACATCACCTACAAAGCAAATTTCATAAAATGTGCATCAGGGATTTATTTAAATGGCATCAAAAATATGCACATGCTTACGTGTAACCATAATGTACATTAAACCCCTAAGGCTCATAGCAGAACACTTACTAGTAGATGTCTTTCTTCTTAAGATTAGGACATAGGAAAGCTTTGCCTTTTATCATGAAGGGCTGAAATGTCTACTATAGTATATAGCAACACTACCTGTTTATCTCTAACGTAAATAACATGTCACCCATCAAAAACAGGGATTTTAGTATCTGATAGAAGAAAAAAAAAATTACACTTCACAATACTGAAGTTTATGTTAACAGACCTGCTGCCCCCAGAAAAGCAAACCTCTGTCAGACCTCACTCAGAAACTTAGTTCAAATTCAGAGAACTGGGTTTCGGTCAACAAAAGAGTAGCACAACATAGAAAAGCTAATCGATGTGTTCAAACAGAATTAAATACACTCTTATTCCAGTACTTACGATCATAATAATGCAAATGAAGTTTATTGTTTTCTTCTGACATGATCAGGGTGAAACAAAAAAAAAAAAAGGAAAGCCAGTCACCTAAATGTTCTGGTTTCACTGACGTAAGAAAACTGTCGATAGCTTAGTTCACAGTTTGCACCTCAGTCTGAAGCAGCCTTTGCTGCATTAAATATATGTTTCTGTTGATAACATTGTTTGCAATACCTATACCACTAACTCAACTTACTCCCAACTGCCACAGCCATAACCACACCACAGTTCTGTATCTTCCTTTCTGATGGCCACTAGAAGGGATAAAACCAATCACTAAAAAAAAATCTACTGCAAGGAAAAATTCAGTAATAGTTGATGGGATTAGCCTTTGTCAGGGTTTTTACATATATAATGATGTTTCTTTACTCACCAATACCATGAGCCCCTGATTTGCAAGTGTAATGCAAAAGAGTCATGTCGGTCAGTCCATCTCTGTCATTCACATTGCAACCCCTTTTAATGATCTGAGAAACAAGTGGAAAACAAACACATTTTAGCTCCAGCATATCACTGACATCAGTATTATTTAGTAAGTTATTTCACATATATGGACTCCTGGATTCATTTCAACAGCTAACAAAAAAGAAGCCTGTCAGAATAGAGTCTAACTGCAGAACTGAGCAACATGCACAAATGTAATAAATAGTATTATGTGGATATCATTAACCTTCATTGTTTACAGAATTTAAAGTTTCTTTATATTATTACTTCTAACATACATTTCACATGCTGAAAAGTTAACTGCTTAACTGAACAATAGGAAAACAACATCATTTATCAAGTCTTTCTGCTTGCTCTTTGGTCTCTCAAAAATTCCTGCCTCCCTCCGCTCCTCCCCCCTACCCCCCCCCAAAAAGCCCCCAGTTATACTATGGCAGGAAGAATCTTTGCCATACTTCCCACCTGGCTAGAAAAGCCTGCAATCCAGAAGAAAAATAGGAAAGTAGGAAGGAATTACTAGAAACAAGACGTCTTCTCAAAGCAGCCTACTGCAGGTTGCAAAAAGATTTCAGATCCTACCTCATTTTGTGCCTTGGAAACATTGCCTTTAAGGTCAGGCCTCACTGTAAGGTCAGACATTGGAGTTTATGATTGCTGCTAAGCATGAAACTGAAACACCAAGGTGAAGGGTGTCTAAATAACTGCTTTGAGAAGAAACATTGTTTCTATATTCCGTGATTCTGTGATTCTACCACCAATCCATATGCACTGATTTTTCACCCAGCATCTTTCCCTTTTCCAAACGAACGCTGACAACATGTGCAATACAAGGCACTGATCAGTAAGTACTTGTTACATGGCAGAAATTGTATCTGCATTTATGATTAGTTCTGCTTCTCCCTGAACTGTTTGTATTTGTTGTCACCATAATACTTTAACACTGAAAGCATTCAAGGATCTCCATTTATACCTCACCTCATTCCCAATAATATCAATGTTCTGCTGGACCTGTGGAACCCATTGCCTTAAGATAGCAAACAGTTCAGAAACTGATGTTTTGGGGTTGAAAAGTATTTCTTGGCATGCTGCATCATTGGGATCAAAGAAGGAAAACTCTGTTAAAAAAAAAAAAAAAAGGAATCATTATGTACAATCATAAGTTTTAACATGCTTCTAACGTTTCAAACCCAGGGGCAAAGAAGAGCAGAGAGAGTCACTTTACTACAAGTCACAGTGGAAAAATCAGAATATTGAATTAATTTAGAAAACTGTGTTTAGCATCTGGTCTATTTTTTCTTTAATACTAACATTTATCTTGTACTTCTGAAAAAGCTGTGAATCAGCCACCAATACAATGGTACTGCAAGACTGATTTTAAGTTTAGGCAAGGACCAAGAGAGATGTACAATGATTATGCTAATATTCTTCCTTCAAGCTAGCAAAGGACTGCTGGTTCTAATCTGTTGCCTAGCACAGACAAGCCTCTTGATCTCTCAGTGATTATGTGTACATGATTTCTCCATATGCTGCAAAACATGTATTTTCCCCCTTCTTCCATCACAATTTACATAAAGCATACCAAAATATAAACATGTGCACAAATCAGGAAAGCATTCCATGGCCTCCAGTATTTTCAGGTATTTCATGAATCTATCAATCCCAGTTGGTGGCAGCTGCAGGTAACAAACACCTTCAAAAATTAAGCCAAACCAAGAATGGAAAAAAGATGTATTTTTAAGATTTTAAGCCTCACGTTGCTGAAGGCAACCCAAAGTATAGGTGTAAAAAACACCTTATTATTAAAGTATAGTATTTCATGTTACTTACAGGTGTATGTGTGTGCATGTATATACACATACTGTATTTTACATTTGTGGAATTTCTTCAAACTCTGGAAAATTGTATGAAAGAATCTGGATAGCAATGGCTATTAGGAGAGGGAATGGAAGCAGAACCTACTGTCATCAGCAAATTACTGAATCATGGAAAACAATGAACTTCTGGCTCCACTGCAGCTATCAGGGAGTTGCCTTTTAAAAAGGTTTCAAATAAATGTACAATGTCAGCTTGCATCAATCGCAGATAAAAGGCTCTCAGAACAGACATACAGGTTAAGTAAAACAGAGCATCAACCATCTGGGTGTATGACATGATATAAACTACCTCTAGATGAGTCATCATTACCTTCCCTCAAAAAGAGCATATCATACTTCTAGCTTGGATTAACAGATAAAAGCACATATGGTGCTCACTTCCTGGCTGTCTTGAGTTTGCATTGCCTTGATCCAACGAGGATGAAAAAGGACAACTTCACTGATATTTAGCATGAATTTTTACCTGTACCTAGCACACCAAAATAAAAAAAAGCAAACCCCTTATCTCCCAGCACTACACAAAACGTGTTTCTTACCTACATCCCATGCATTGACACAGATCTATTGATGTATTTACTGATATGTAACTTCTGCATAAACCACAGTTGATCTCATTCTGACAGCTATGAAGTAAACAGACAACTAGCCAACAAAATCAACGATCTTCCCCAACATGCGTGATTTTTTAGTCTACCAGGAAGCTTTCTAGCTATGAACCTGAAGTAAATTATATATCAGAAAGCAACTCTTAATAGACTGTTACAACCAGCATGCTAGGGTAAAAACCTGAGAATATATTAAGTATTAATAACAATCATCCTAAGTGCTTAACAGGTGATCAGCTGTAGTGTTTGCAAACCAAGAAATGCTACAGAAAATCTGTTAAAACAATAAGTTCCACAAAAGGACAGTGGCATCTAGAATACTTTAAAACACTGCCTTCTTGACCTGTATCTTTCCCATGCATTGATTACAGTGCTCAACTATATTAAGGAAAAATAAATGCACTTAATGTAACGACCAAGAATCTTTGTCTGTTGTGGTTTAACCTTCTTTACCCAGATTCCATAATATTACTGTTACACAGGTTACAGTAACCTCCTATAAAAAGAAATTTTTTTTATTCAGTAAGTAGGCATAGACTGAGCAGGTCTGATAGCAAGTGATATTGTGGTGGTATTAGGAGACATCACAACACATAATGGCTAAAGAAGGATGAATGGAGAATTTTTCTAAGGGATAAGAAAACAGAATGGAATAAATCACAGCAGTACTTACAGTAGAATAGGAAAGACAAGTTATGAGAACACGGCTGAACCATGTAAAAACACATGTTCATGTACTAAAATATATCCTGCGGAACTGTTAAATTTCCAACCTGTGCTAACTCATCAAATGGGTCTCAAGAACACTGAGTCTGTCAAAGACAGAACATTACATTATGTGTATTTATTTTTCCTGAATACAGTTGATTGTTGTAATCAATGCATGGGAAAAACAGAGGTGGAGACTAATTTTGAAGCTATATAGATGCTATTAACATCTTCTGCAACATTCAAAGACATTAAAATTGTAGCTATCTATGAAGATCCTTACGGTGATATTTAATGTTTTAATTTTTAATTAAATTTTATAATAATTTATACATATTTTAAATTTTATAATAATTTATACATGTGAAGACAATTCAACATTATTTCAAAAGCTGATCACTGATACTTGCTATCGTTATCTGTAAACACTCATTTCACAGTCCTTACCACCACAAACACCTACACTTCCAAGAGAAATATTCCCCTATAGTGTATTGCTTGCACACTGAAACTACGAAAGTCTAACTCTAGAGATTTTAAATGTGATGTAGACGCTTAACTACATTTAAATACTGCAATTTAACATTTAACACAATATCCAGCTCCACATCAAAATGTAAAAAACCTACGAACATCTGACCACACACAGAGAAGAAACAGTATGAAGGAAAAGATAGTATATTTTAAATGTGTGCAATCAAAACAACAGAAAAAGCACAGGTCTTCATATTTAATTTCCTTTAAAAAAGAATAGAGAATTCATTTAACAAGCAGTAAACTTTTTCTGAAAATAAGGAATAAATTAAGAGTTGAGAGTTTTTCTTAAAATTCATTATTCAAATATGTTGTCTGATGATCACATTCATTTTCTCTTAAAAGCACATACCACAGTCTGAAGGCATTGGTGCAGCAGCAACAGAAAAAGTAACAGAAGTTTCAGAATTTGGGAATAAGAACCGTTCTCTTTCAAAGAGGGAATCTCCTTCCAAGGAGGGTTCTGGGAGATCCTCTATGGTCATCTTCTAGAAAGCCACTTTAGGAGGAAAAAAAATAAATAACCTCATTAGAAATACTTTGGAACAGTCCTATCGGAGTAAGATACAATGTGCAATGAGACTAAAATATTTTCTTTTTGCAAACATAAAATAATACTATTGTATTCTTACAAACAAAGGAAGTTGATTAGTAAATTTAGCAGAGTATGGTGTTAAGGATAGCCAGCTTCTAGTTCTGACTTGGTCACTAAACTTGCATGTTATTAATGGAAAACATTATATTTCTCCCCAGTTTACCACTTGAGCAGTCATGAAAATAGTAATGCTATAATTAGCAAGGACACAGTGATGATAAATAGATTGTTACATTTTATAGCTTTATGAAAACGTGAAGCTCAAGTACCCTTCCTCATACTCTGCATGTATATTCCTTTCCTTCACCATGAGGAAGCACAAGCTACCAGCTACCGCCTTCTACTCTTTTAAAGTTCTCACCACTTTAATCTTCCCACACAAAGCTGCAGACAATTCATCACCGAGTGATTCACTCCTGGACTCTCAATTCCATATCAGCTCCTTTCCCAGCTTCTCCCTTCTATGTTTTAAAATAGCACACTTACCACAGTGTTGTAACCTCCACCCTGATGTTGTTTCCAGACAACTTTTCCTGCCTTAGCGCAATCTAGGAGACAGAAGAAAGATTAAATGGCTGTACAAAGTCATACTGACATTTTCCTAACAACCAGGTCAAGTCACATTCTAGTTATGGTTCACTTACTAAGGCCAGATTAGAGCTGGTTACCACTTGCAAGACATCTAGTCAGGCAAATTCAGTAACAAATAATAAAAACATTATTCTTAATAGAAACAGGCGTTATTGTCCTATCAGAGACTATAGCTTACAATTGAAAAACTGGAATTCTGCATCTTGAATTTTCATGGTTAAATACTCAGGGTAAAAGCAATGCTTCTACTAGACAACCTACATTTTTATTCTGGAGATTGCTATATAGCGCTCTCTACTCAGGAATTTGTTTAGCCAGTTCGCTTGACAGAAATAATTCATGGAGCTTTAAGGTATATTTGGTTTTATTATCTTTAACCTATACACATGAGTAAACAGGCAAAAGAAAAAGTAGTCTGTAGTAGACTTATAAGCAGACTCATTTTGGGGGTTATATCCTACACACAAGCAGCTAAGCGAATAGATTTACTCTAACATTTCCCCAAATAAGTTTATCACACTATTTGGGAATGATTTTAACAGCGGATTACAGATGCTAAACTTCAAGTAAATAAATGAAAGCCTTCTCTTCTTGGACACCATGAACAGTTCACCCTATCCTCAACTTGGAAAAGAGATCCAGATGAAAACTGCTCATTTTTCTCCAACTAGTTTATTTCTTCAGTCTTATGCAACTGTATAAATGCATGTGCTGGCACACCACTAAGATCAAGAAAGAGGCCATTGGGAAGGGCAGGACTATTTCTTCCCACAGCATTATCAAATTGCTTCAGCTTAAGCATTCTTAGATTCAACAAGGCCAAAAATATTACTAATTATTTCAATTATTATTTTCATCCAGTAAGGAGAAATTAGAGTTTACATTTTGAATGGCTTTATAGTCATCATAAATACGACAGCAACAACTTTCTCATATGAGGGACTAGAAAGTCCCTTAAGCTCCAAGTCACTAAATCTCTTTGGCAGGGCAAGAGAAATACATTTGCTGCCTTCTGGTATTTGTTCAGAGGCTATGGCAAAACAAAACAGAGCAAAGCTTTGTAAAATGCATGAATCCACAACAGTTTTGCACAGGTAGCACATCAGACACTCTCACGAAATGCACAAAGGAACAAGTAATGTGCATGAATGTAGAAGAGATGACAGCTGAACCTGTTAAGTCAGAAAAAGACAGGAAAGCAATTGTAAGCTTTTTAAACAGTGCTGCCAGTGCAACAGTGAGGAAACAAAAGAAACACCATGAAAAGTAGCCAGATCTGATTAAGCCAATGGTAACAGGAAGAGGTGAGATTTGTAAAGTACAATAACAAAAGCTGCAACAACTAGAAATCAACACAGACATTTGAAAATTAATACAAAAAAACTTTGTTTATTGCACACAGAAAAGCAGATTGAACAGAAGAGAATACGTGCATTTGCAAGTATCCAGGGCACCTCTTACTCTAAGGGGCCAGAGGGGAGAATACAACCTGTCATATGAGTGAAAAGAATTCAGCACGCAAGCTACCAAAGCAAAGCAGGCAGGGAAACAAGCCCTGTCATCGGGCTGGTGACATGAAGACCCAAATGCTACAATGCATGTGCCCACCCAACACTGTAAAGAGTGACTTCCCAGGTTCACACCAGTGGCAACACCTCCTGGCCCAAGCATGCACATCCCTCCACCAAAGGATTTTAATTTGGATCCAGAAATAATATTACCATGTCATGACACAGTACTGAACCGTGAAATGTCAAGGCAACATGCTGTGCACCCATGACAACCTCCAGAGCCTGCTAGCTCAGGCACAAGAACATCACAACCAGTTAATGTCACACACGCATACCTAGAAAGGCAAAAGGAAAGTAAAAGGTTGAAAACTATTCCAAAGGAAGGGAAAAAAAACATCATCCTCGAAGTAATGTCTGTTCTGAGCATAAAAAAAACTGCCTGAGGTACTAATAATATCCAAGGTATGTGGACTCCGGTGGGATGTCCTGGTGAAACAGAATGGAAGGTCTTCCAGAAGAGCAGTGATTTCCCTGCATTAGTAGGAGAAGTTTAGACAAACAGCATGAAATGGTTAGAGATACTAAATGAAAGGACAGAAATCTCCTGTTTGCAGTACTGCCAAACTACCACTGAAAGCAGTTTAGCACAGCACAGGGTACCATGCTTACCGTTTGACAGCCATACGTTCTTCTAACTGAACTCAATCTGAAAATGAAAAATATAAATATCATTGGAAAAAATAAAACAGAACTTGAAGAAGTCATCAAATATGCATGCACTTATGCTGGCAAGATTGAAGAGTAACTACAGGATTCCTGACATCCACACATTACAGAGAGCTACCACTGCATATATATATTTAAAAAAAAAATAGTTGTATAATACAGGATCCAACTTGTTCCTGTGCTCCAGATTCTGCAATATGTGTTACAGCACAAAGTTTTCCTGCAAGTGCTATAAATGCTAAAGCACTTCAAGGTATTAAATACAATTGCACTGGGGCTCTGACAGCAGAAGTTGTCATGAACGTGATGTTATTTTTGACAATAAGCACATATAATGGACTACTTATTGTGTACTTATATGCGTTCAAGAACTAAAGCTAAGTTCAGAAAGCAAGACTCCTGCACATACACTATCTGCTGGCTCTATAAAATTTACAGCAGAACGGCAGACACATTACGTGTGTACACGTACACCCCAGATTGGCTCTTCAGCTGGCGTGCGGGGCCTCTTGCAACACGGCGCTTGGTCTGGAGAAGCTGCCAGCTTCACAGAGCTTCAGAGCGGGCCGCGCTGTTTCTGCCCCTCCGAGCTTCCCTCGGTAGCTCCCGCAGCAAACGCCGGTCCGGCCCGGCCACGGGCTGGTTATCAGAGCGAACCCTGGGAGCGGAGGTTCCGGCCGCGGCCGCCGACTCGCGGGCCGGAACACCCGGTGATAACCTCACCGAGCCACCAGGCCACCGCACCGCCAAGCCCCGCTCCCGCCCTGCCCCATGCAACCCGGCCCACCGGGCGGCCCCGGGAGCCGCGCGTGTGCCCGCAGCGGCGGGGGCCAGGGCCGGGCTCGGCCCGCCCGCTGCGGCGGCCCCCGCACCACCACCCTGCCCCCACTCCGCACGGAAGCAGGCCGGGAGAGCACCGGGAGGCCGCCGGCTCCCGTCCCGCTCCCCCGCAGAAGGTGCGGAGCCGCGGTCGCCCCCCCAAGCCCTACCTGCTCCTGGCGGGGAGGGGCGCGGCCAGAACCTCCCGCGCCCGCCCGGAGCTGAGGGAACCGAGCGAGGGCCCATCCTCGCGCCCGCCCCTGCGCGGCCTCCGTCCCGCCCCTCTCCGCCCATTCGCCTATCGGCTGCCAGCACCGCCCTCCTCGCCCCGCCCCTCCCCGCCCACCTGCCTATCGGTTGCCAGGACCGCCCGCCTCGCCCCGCCCCGCCCCGCCGCGGGGACTGTCCCCGTGGTGCCGGCGGGCAGCGCGGGCCGGGTCCGGCGGATGCTCGGCCCGAATCGTGGGTGTTCGGGTAATTCCGGAGCGGCGACAGAACAGCGGGAGGGAAAACTGGAAAAACTAGGATAGGAGTGGTGGCTGGGAGAAGAGGGAGAGCAAAGGGAGACGGCGGCTTCTTAACTGATGGTTTCGGGTGCCCGGTATTCGTGGGTGCTTAACACCGTAACGTGTTCCTGCCCGCACAGCTGCGTGAAAGTGACTGGCCGAAGGTCACACGTAATCGCTGCTAGATTTAAGCACCGAACTCAGAATTTTTCATTTCCCAGTGCATTTCACTAACCAGCTGGAGGAACGAAAGTAGCAGCTTCCAAGAAGGCATTTCAGAGGGTGCTTATCCGTTCCGCTAAACCTAATAAGGATCTAAATCCAAAGATCGGTAATCTCTAAGAAACCCGTGCGGTGGTAAACCCATTTTCTTATGGCTTGAGCCCAGGCTACTTGAGGGGAATTTGACCTGGATAAAAACTCAGACAAGTTTTGCTATGTTTTTATGCTCAATGTGGGTCATAATGAGTAAATACAACTAATTTTTAGAACCAGTTTTTTGTTGCTGTTTTTTTCCAGTGATAATATTAATTGTGGAAGGTAGGCAGGGCAAATAATGGGAAGGACAAGTGGAAATTACCTCAAGTGAAGTACTGGAAAAGTCAAGAGCTGTAAGTGCTCTCAGATCACAGAGACTTGAAAACTGAAGGCAGTGGAACATGGAGCTGTGATGGTAAACATGAGACCAGATGGCTAGAGAAAAGCTGAGAGAATTCTTCCATTTCTTAGAAATGTTTCATACTTAGAAAAGGCAAAGAAAAATTGTAATCCAGGAAAATGCAGGCCCGCAATTTTCACCTCCAGGGTACTTTAGAAAGAGTTTGAAGCACAAAGACATGGATGTCAGCGAGATCAAATGTGAGCTTACTATTGGCAGTTGGTATCTGCTTTTTTCAAGATTCTTGATGTTCTGGGAAAGGGAAATATTTTATGGCTGATGCTGAATAATGGACTGTAGTGAAGTGCCTGAAATGGAAACTATTAGCAATTCTGGAGAATTTCAATTGAATTGCAAGTGCAGAGGGAAACAGTGTTGAGTAAGTTAAATGGAAAGTACTGGACTGGGGGAATTTACCAATGACATCCTGGGATATTATTCTTGGAACTTACCTTTTTCATATTTTCCTTTAGAGATTTTGACAGAAGAAACAGCAAACAGATGAGACAAAAAAAAAATTGCTATTAAAAAGCAATGAACTAAGAAGTTTGATGTATGGGATCTTCTTATGGAAGTGACGGGAGAAGAGGAAGATGCAATTGTAGTCAACAGTTACACAATGCAAATCATTACCAATACGATGCAATGGCATAAAAAGCAAACACTTATCTTAGGATGCATAGCTGGAGGCTCATGGCAGGGAAGTATTCATGCCAGCAGGTTCTGCCATACCCTTGGGAACCTGCATGCAGTTCTGACCACCCTTTTTCAGCAGGAGGCAGCTAATCTAGCACGTCCAGAGATTATTTGCTAGCACAGTCAAGGAAAAGAAAAATCTGGTTTAGGAGGTTACCAGAACATGGCTTGTTTAATGCAGCAGAATGAAAGCTGAGGCAGGGTAGGGTTGCTATTTGCCATAAACTATG
Source organism: Patagioenas fasciata (assembly GCF_037038585.1). Classification (NCBI taxonomy): domain Eukaryota; kingdom Metazoa; phylum Chordata; class Aves; order Columbiformes; family Columbidae; genus Patagioenas; species Patagioenas fasciata. Next base: position 8,681 of record NC_092522.1, on the reverse strand, counting down.
GAAAATGCTCTGTGAATTCAAAGGTAATGTTGAATGTGAGGATAAAACAGTGTGTGAATACTTTCATGCTAGAAAATGAAAACAAGCACCTAACAAAGCATCTTGGGTTCTAGAACATCCTTCTGTTTGGAGAATTAAAGGCAAAAAACCCAAACATTTTAGCTTATAGAGTGAATCTTGTGACTTAGTTCTGCAACCGCAAAGGGTACTGGACACCATTGCCTCAGAAAATTCCTGCCTGTCCTGACTTCCACCCCTGGGCCCTGCAATGGAAATTTTTAAAAAATATGTTTAAACCTCATTCTGTACCTTTCACAATATCTTTTTCAGCACCTCCTACGTGCCAGGATATGAGTCTAAATACAAGCCTGTTCAGCCTATCCTGTCTGACTCATTCAGTGCTGCCATGGGCAGCAGAGTTGCTGAGCACCTGGAGAGCTCAGAACAATGGACTGCAGCAGCTCTGGCAACTTCAGAGGGAAGACGTGGAAACAATGCTTGTGAACAATAAGCTTATTTTAACTAAAATATTATTTCACTTCTTGGACATTACTAACCAGTTCCTTCATCTTCACAAATGTATGTGTCAGAGCAAAGGGATAATTTAAGTGGCTTTGGAAGACACTGCAGCTTTGAGTAGAGCCACTCCAGAGTGAGGATTAGGGCAGCAGAGAGGTTCTGAAAGGGAGCACACTTATATACTACATTCAATGTGGCTTTGGGACAGCAAGCATGTTCAAAAGACCATGGATACTGCAGGAGCTACCCTCAGAGCTGGACGTGGAACAAGGAAGCTGTGCATCCACCCACAATCAGGATATTTCTCTCCTACAAAAAAGGCCACTGGTTACTGTCAGTTTTTCCAGCCCTGCCCATTATTTCCCAAGGAACATGCCGCCCTTCTTCCCTCTGAGCTTTAGCCAGTGCCCTGCTGTGTACATTGCCCTTTCCAGTTTCTGCCAGGTGTGCCAGCTTCTCAGATCACATCAACTGCTTCTGGATCCACAGCAAGAGCCACTCGGTTCCTCTCTCATTAGTGCCCCAGCACTGAAAGAGTAAACACCTGCTCTGCACACATGCATCAGGACTCGCAGCTGCCACGCTGCATCTGCCTGTGGGTTTGACGTGGTTTCACGCAGCAGTCAGTGCACAGCATGGTTGGAGAAAGCTCTGCGGGAGGAGCCAGGAGGAGTTTATCTTTGTTCTCAGGGAAACCCCAAGTGATTTAGGTGAGGGAATCCACTGGGAATTAGAAGAGGCACGGGGCTAAATATCTGTTCCCTTTTCTATAGCATCCTGGGATATTTTTCAGGAATATGAGTCACCTGGACCTCATTTCTAGATCTCAAGTCCACGTACCACCTTCCACTAGAAATGACACTGCCTACCTGTTGAGTTGCCAGTCCCTCACCTTGTAGAAACTCACTTTCCTTGAAATTGCAAGCACAAACCTGCTTCCACTTGTGGGAACTGATCCAACCACTGCCTGGGCTAATGAGACTGTCCCCTTTCAATTTTCTAGATTTGTATAACTCTGGAAATCTGTACTTAAAGCTTTATGCTTTTTCACACAATTCTTACTCCTAACTCTTACCTTTTGGCAGTTGCTGTCTTAACCATTGAAAGCAGCAGTGAATGTATTAGTTACAACAGATAGCAAGCTTTTAAATATCCATGGCATTCTTAGCAAAGAGAAACTATGACCAAGTGACCAGAATACATATTCCAAAAATAATAGACAAATGTAAATAAATCTCACAAAACTATTGCTGACCTCAAGTGGCATTAAACTCACAATTTTTCTCTACTCCTTTGGATCATCTTGGGTGTATCAACAGCTCTGAGCAAGCAAACACCCAGAACTCTTTAATTTTTTATATATATATTTCTTCTTCTGTTAGTTCCTTTGTAAAGTATTTTTGCTGGAGCACAAAACCGGTTTCCCCTGCCTGTTTTCAACAACTTGTTTCTTCTTGTCCTGCTGCTGTTAAAAAAAAAAAAAAAAGGTTCTGCTTTTGCAAAACAGGTTTTTGAAAACATTGAGTTCATATTTATTGTGTCATGCAATCAGTCTGAAGCAACCTGCTTAGAAGTTAGACATAAAAGAAGAGAAGGCATAAGTTGAGCCTCAGACAGCCAGTTGTGAAAAGTTTATCCTTGACCCAGAGTCAATATGAATTTTGTCTTTCACTTGCACCATCACCACTAATAAAGGCTCTGTATAGACTCACTGGGTTCATTTAATTATTTGCAACCAGATTTCCTTCAAACCCTGCTACTCCTATTCCTTACCGTTGTCAACAGGTTTCCACAGGGGAAACACTATGAAGCTTTGTAAGTGTTTCTGTCAGTGGTTACAGAAAAGAGAGAATCTACTCTATCTCCCAGGACAGCATCAGCTCTGCAGGAGAAGCTGAAATAAAAAGCAGCAATTTCTTATTTACTTAGTGATATCTAGGCCAACAATATGAACAGCTCCCTTGTTATATTCAATTTGCTGATATAAAAGAAGAAAAAGCAGGTTTCTTTCAGAGCAAAATAGCTCTTTAAAGTTGCTGTTATCACTCAAGCACTTCATAATTCCTCAGCGAGCAGAGTGCACTTTCCTCAGAAATCATCCACCAATACAAACCTTAAATTTTTAAGATCCAGTATGAGCATTTATGCACATTTCTCTTTTAAATCTTGCAACTTCTCTGTTGTGGTTTAGCTCAGCAGGCAGCTAAACTTCTCACACAGCTGTTTGCTCACCCCCGACCTCAGGAGATGGGGAAGAGAATTGGAAAAAAAAATAAAAAGGTATACCTTGTGGGTGAAGACAAAGTTTAATAGGACAGAAAGAGAAAATAATAATAGTAACAACAACAATAATAATAATGATAATTATGATGATGATGATGATAATAATAATAATACTAATAATGATGATGATGATGCAAGTGATTCACAATGCAATTGCTCACCACCCACCAACTGATACTCAGCCAGTTACTGAGCAGCCAGTCTCCTGGCCAGCTTCCCCCAGAATCTATACTGAGCATGACATCACATGGTATGGAATATCCCTCTGGTCAGCCTGGGTCAGCTGTCCTGGCTGTGTCCCCTCCCGGCTCCTTGTGCACCTGGCACTGCCTGAGAAGCTGAAAAGTCCTTGACTACTGAGTGACAACTAAAACATCAGTGTGTTATCAACATTATTCTCATTCTAAATCCAAAACACAGCACTATACCAGCTACTAGGAAGAAAATCAACTCTATCCCAGCTGAAACCAGGGCACTCTCACAAGCAGTCCCTCATTATTATTTACCTTATTTCCATATTTTTTAAACTTATGTTACTGGTTTTACACTGTCATTTCATACAGTTTTAGTCAACTGACTCTTCCTTCATAAGGCTCTAAAATCCATCCCGTGGTTACAGCATTGGCAACACCTCTGAGGGCTGAGTATCACACATCTTCGCCTAGATTCAGGCCTTTTTCTTGCCTTTTCTAAGGCACTTACAGTGCCACTTTCAGACTAGTCTTTGGTTTTTATAATCTATTGTACCAACTATGTCTGATGGGGTTTAAATATTTAAGTTCTTCCCTTCAGGAGCAGTGCATGACCAGGCAGCCCCATCAAAATGACAGTACTGCCAATTTTAACAGTAGGAAGAAAGTATATGAAAGGAAGAGGAAAGGCAATTTATACACAATCCACATGCAAGGAAAAGCCTCCTTTTATCCTTAATTATCTTATATTTGGTGCTTTCATAGGGTCCCTTCCTCAAACACAGTTTTGTGTTCATCTGGTGCACTTGTAAAAATCACTTTAGTTAGCAAGTTTACAGGTAACACCACTTGGGCATCCACTTGAACATGACCAGCTGTTGCCTTTTCAGCCTGTGTTCTGCAAGTGGTAGCATTGTAAACCAAAATACATTACTATAGTAACTGCACTTGGAATGACATCAAAATACAGCTATCCTAAATCACAGATTATAGATTCATCTAATCCCCTTACACTCAAAAATATTTCCCTGTCGTTCACTTCATTGATATTCTCTTTTACCACTGTTTTTTACCTAATTTATCCATTTTGTCTTTATTTTTGTTGCATGACCATGAGCCAAAGCATTTTCCTTAGCATTTTCCACGAAGTAGAGGATTTGGTTTTTCTAAAGCACCTCAGACATTCCAAACAATATATAAATACTTAGTAACAGAAGTATTGATGGGGGAAATACAGTTTCATAAGTGGTTGGAAGCAGTTCCTGCGCTGTCACATAAGCTAAAAAATTGGACAGAACATTAAATAATCATGTTGCATATACATGTGAACTGCAATTACAGTTAGGATAAAACAGGTGCCTATTAAAAACATGTTTTCCATGACCATGATTCTCTAGTTAATAGTAAATAAATAATAAACTTACTACTGTTTTAATATTAATATTTAAAATAATAAAAGACTATATAATAAATAAGCATAAACCAGGATTTTGCATTTTTTAACCATGCATGTATTTCCTGGAAGATATTAACACATGGCCTGACAATAACAAAAAAAAAAAAAGTGACATGAATGGATAATCAAAGGAAAAAAGTAAAGAAAAATGACTTCCCAAATACAACAAATAACTCACATGGAGTTAATTGTCAAAATTCCCAGTGCTAACAAAGGAACTCTTGGAGCTGCTTTTCAAAGGAATGTCTGATGATATTTTATAGCCAAAGATGTCTCTTAACTTCCACTGTAACCAAAATAGGTGCACTAAGGCTCGCTGCTTGGTTTACTGTGTTTTCCTTGACTTACGAAGGAGGGCTACAGCATCCTGACTGTGAAGCAGCTGCCTAAATCTGCTCCATTTCTCCACTTTGAACATACTAGATATGTGCTTAAAAGGGAATGGAAAAAGAGCTGGGACCATTGTGTAGAAACCACATCACAGTGAGACCCAGAAGCAGCCAGAGAGTGAGCTACATGACTTGCAAGAAGCAGAGCCAAGAAGTAATTACCTGATACCTTCCAGAAAAGCTTTGAAGGAAATTACTATGCCACCATGTATATTAAGTACAATTTCTGTGTTCCAGAAAATTATTTTAGAGAAAGCACGTCGTTTTAAAAATTTTGCTGGGAATCACTGACATGCCCTGTCCCTGGTAAAACACTGTCCTGGTTTTGTTAAAACCAAGTTTCTCTTTTAGTGAATTTGCCTGTCAGCTAAAGCCTTCATATTAGCTGCATTTTCCTGGAGAACCAGATACATGTTTTGGTAAACATAGCAATGGAATGCAAAGTTATTGATAAGCATGGATGGACATCTCGTGAGAGGGGCAACGAGAAACAGGTGACCAAGAAACTGACCAACTGAGTATAACATCCCATTCACGTGAATACTTCATATAAAAGTGGGAGATCAAGAGGATCTCGTCCCTTTATCCTTATGGCTGACATTAGGAGAGGACCTTGTGGGCCTTCCCTGCGAACTGAGGCCCAGTGACAGACTGAATCCAGCTCCGGTTGGCTGCAGAGTCCAATCCAGGACTTTGGGTGCTGGCTCTGCAGTTGCTGGGACTTTCAAGATTGGTTTTGTGTATTTTGTATTATTTTCTCTATTCTCATCAGTAGCATTAGTAAAACATTTTTAACTTTTCCAACTCTCTTCTCTCTGTCCTTCTTTCCCTCCTGATTGTCTGTCCCTAGTGGGAAGGGGGGAGAGGGGGGGCTAAAGGGGGAAGAGGAAGGGAGAGGGGGTTAGCAACACATCTACCACGGTTTTATAGTCACCCCACAATCAAAACCCTCAGCAAACACAATAATCTTATTGCCCCCATTGAACATAAAAAGAGATTTCAACAACAAGGCTACAGAGAATAACAACTTTCCATGCAGATATGCAGCTATTGCAGTCCAGCACCAAGGAATGAATCATGTAAGCTGTTCGTTAAAGTCTAAGAATGTTTTATAGCCTTGGTAGCATGCAAAGATTTTTAGGATTCAGACATGTTACCCTCAACCATGCAGTTAGAAATCTAGAGAGAAGCTGCAGGTGTCTACCCAGCATTAGATTTGGCCACTGCTGTCTGTGACCTTGTGACACTGAGAAATGGCCACCTTTGGCAGAAAAGCTGTATCTGGAAATTAGAAGACTAATCCACTTAGGCCAGTCTGAGTAATGAAAAGGGAAACTGGCGTGGGGGGGATTGCTATTTTCACCCTCATCCACATACCACCCTTCATAAATCAATACTTGGAAAAGATAAATATCTTCTGCTTCATTCAATTCCTACTTTGGCTTCTTAAATTTCTCTTTCAGAAAGGATTATTCTGTTCTGATCTCAGAAGTGAACCAAACAACAGTTTTGTGGTTTGGTTGGTTGGTTGGTGTTTTTTTTTCAGAAATGGGTCTGTGTTTTTAATTTTTTAGCTTTTTTCTTATAGTTTTAACCCATAAAGTTTTGCAGTTCAGAGAACTAAGCCCTAAGTGATGAAAAGAAATAAAAGTAAGCAAATCACTTTTGTGACTGCAAAGAAAACATTCAGATTTTATCCCAAGACACTCAGAGGAAGGAAAATATGAATTTGCATTTAATTTTTCTTTCATCTAAAATTTTACAGTTTAGATCCATTAGAGGCAAATACCATCTCGACAACATATGCAAAACTTATTCTATAAATACTGTTATCGTGCAGTTCACCTTTTCAGGTTGTGAAACTATCTAGAAGAGGAAAAAAACCACTTTCCAAGAATTATCAACTGAGGGGAAGAAAAAAAATCAAAATCTTGTTTGGAAGTCTTAGAAGGAAGAGTAAGCAGCTTGTCACTGGCAAGCAGGGGAAAAATTTGAAGGCCCTCAAGGCAGAAGTCTAACAGGTGTCTCTAACCCCTTTGATTTCGTGTCTTGTACTCTCCCATAGAAGTATACTTGGTCAAGGTCACCTTTCTCTTAGTTCAGGAGTATCATTTATGCACCTGTTCAAATAGTTTCCCTTCAAAAAGGCCTCTAAACTACAGTATCTTCCTTTGAATCTCTGCATTCAGCGTGTGTTATGCTTTTGCAACAAGGGAAATAAAGGAGGGACAGTTACCAAGTCCCTTTGCCTCCCAATATAGTGCAGAAAAAAACCTGCCTTAATAAATACAACACGGGTGCTGACTGGCTGGTGCCTGCTTACCCTAATGAGCTTAAACTCTTATTTGTAGTGGACATCTGTCAAGACAGAAGTGAGGCACACATGTCCTCTTAATCCATTAGCTCTAAATCCAGCAGAGCTTTCACACTTCTTTTTTTGAATTGAAGAAGAAAACCTGAGTGGGAACATAAAATGAGGCAGTGCACAACTCAAGAGAAGATCCTGGGCAGTGAGCACCTGAGATTTTGAGGCAAACAGCAATGAAAACCAACAACAAAACTGGAATTGTGATGGAAAAGCTGTGAGAAGAATGCCAGTCTGCAGTTCAGGATGAAACAGTAAGTTTGAATTTTTGTTGTATTTTTCCTATTTCATTTGGATTTTTAATCAAAGATAAAGCCAAAGACAGAGAAAGGATGGGCTGCACACCCTCTCACAATGAGATTGAGAATACAATTGCAAGAAGTGGTCTTAAGGCTTTCAATAAACCCAAAAGTGTTTTGCGTATTGATCCGGGAGATAAAGGAATCCCACTGCTTGTTAAAGGTTCATCTTGCTACAATATTGATGAATTCCACCAGTATGGGATCCAGGGGAAAGAATACCTGAGAGAAAAGGAGGATGAATTATCGGACCAGGACAACAAAGATGATTTGCAGTTATCTTCCAAGGCCCATTCAGATCCTCAAGTTTCCAGGGAAGACAAGGAAATTGAGAGGACAGCCACAGATGCTGAAGTTGTTATGTCCAAACTGATTGAGTCTCAAAAAAGTATCACTGAGGCCATACAGATCAGAAAGCAAAGCTCCTGTGAATCAGAAGCGTCACCTTTCATTTGGGATGACAAGGATGAAAGCAATGCAAAGCAAATTCCCAAGAAAGGAAAGAAGCAAAAAATCACAAGCTGGCAAAACAAGGTCGATCTAGCAAAAGTAAAGAAAAGTCCATTTCGTCACCGTGCGAGACAGAGAAAAAAGTAGATTTCCCAGAACTGCTTGTTAAGGCTCATCAGAGTGCATATGCCTACTTAAATCCCAACCTCTCGAAATATGAAACTATACTTCATATGGCCAACCAGGCTACCCAAACTCAACTCTTCCTACAGCAGCTGGTAAGCTTTCTTGTGCTTCGTTTTGATGAAATCAACCAGCTCTTGGAAGAAATTGCCAGTGATGGTGAAAGTCTCCTCAAAGACATAGGTGGGAATCTGGCATGGCCAGCAGAAAAAGGTGATTTGAAGGAGCACCCTGATCTTCTGCAACAACTACTGCAGTACACAGTCAATAAAATGCAGTTAGTGAGTGGGACACTGGCCTCTCTCACGTCTGACGCCCTGCAGGAAACATGCAGCTACCTGCAGTCTGCTGCAAGCAACCTGGAAGGAAAACTGAAAGCAAAGCAAAGCTTTGATGAGCGCCTGCTGAGGATGGTGAGGCTGCTTGAAGCCTCAGCAGTGAGATCCTCTCAGTCCCAGGGTGATGACAGGACTCTCTGCTCTGAGGACAGTGGCATTTGCGTGGACAACGAATCCCTCAAAGACTTCAGTGCTCTCAGCCAGCATG
>NC_092521.1:170056104-170063604 GCF_037038585.1 Patagioenas fasciata | reverse complement strand
CTAACCCTAACCCTAACCCTAACCCTAACCCTAACCCTAACCCTAACCCTAACCCTAACCCTAACCCTAACCCTAACCCTAACCCTAACCCTAACCCTAACCCTAACCCTAACCCTAACCCTAACCCTAACCCTAACCCTAACCCTAACCCTAACCCTAACCCTAACCCTAACCCTAACCCTAACCCTAACCCTAACCCTAACCCTAACCCTAACCCTAACCCTAACCCTAACCCTAACCCTAACCCTAACCCTAACCCTAACCCTAACCCTAACCCTAACCCTAACCCTAACCCTAACCCTAACCCTAACCCTAACCCTAACCCTAACCCTAACCCTAACCCTAACCCTAACCCTAACCCTAACCCTAACCCTAACCCTAACCCTAACCCTAACCCTAACCCTAACCCTAACCCTAACCCTAACCCTAACCCTAACCCTAACCCTAACCCTAACCCTAACCCTAACCCTAACCCTAACCCTAACCCTAACCCTAACCCTAACCCTAACCCTAACCCTAACCCTAACCCTAACCCTAACCCTAACCCTAACCCTAACCCTAACCCTAACCCTAACCCTAACCCTAACCCTAACCCTAACCCTAACCCTAACCCTAACCCTAACCCTAACCCTAACCCTAACCCTAACCCTAACCCTAACCCTAACCCTAACCCTAACCCTAACCCTAACCCTAACCCTAACCCTAACCCTAACCCTAACCCTAACCCTAACCCTAACCCTAACCCTAACCCTAACCCTAACCCTAACCCTAACCCTAACCCTAACCCTAACCCTAACCCTAACCCTAACCCTAACCCTAACCCTAACCCTAACCCTAACCCTAACCCTAACCCTAACCCTAACCCTAACCCTAACCCTAACCCTAACCCTAACCCTAACCCTAACCCTAACCCTAACCCTAACCCTAACCCTAACCCTAACCCTAACCCTAACCCTAACCCTAACCCTAACCCTAACCCTAACCCTAACCCTAACCCTAACCCTAACCCTAACCCTAACCCTAACCCTAACCCTAACCCTAACCCTAACCCTAACCCTAACCCTAACCCTAACCCTAACCCTAACCCTAACCCTAACCCTAACCCTAACCCTAACCCTAACCCTAACCCTAACCCTAACCTAACCCTAACCCTAACCCTAACCCTAACCCTAACCCTAACCCTAACCCTAACCCTAACCCTAACCCTAACCCTAACCCTAACCCTAACCCTAACCCTAACCCTAACCCTAACCCTAACCCTAACCCTAACCCTAACCCTAACCCTAACCCTAACCCTAACCCTAACCCTAACCCTAACCCTAACCCTAACCCTAACCCTAACCCTAACCCTAACCCTAACCCTAACCCTAACCCTAACCCTAACCCTAACCCTAACCCTAACCCTAACCCTAACCCTAACCCTAACCCTAACCCTAACCCTAACCCTAACCCTAACCCTAACCCTAACCCTAACCCTAACCCTAACCCTAACCCTAACCCTAACCCTAACCCTAACCCTAACCCTAACCCTAACCCTAACCCTAACCCTAACCCTAACCCTAACCCTAACCCTAACCCTAACCCTAACCCTAACCCTAACCCTAACCCTAACCCTAACCCTAACCCTAACCCTAACCCTAACCCTAACCCTAACCCTAACCCTAACCCTAACCCTAACCCTAACCCTAACCCTAACCCTAACCCTAACCCTAACCCTAACCCTAACCCTAACCCTAACCCTAACCCTAACCCTAACCCTAACCCTAACCCTAACCCTAACCCTAACCCTAACCCTAACCCTAACCCTAACCCTAACCCTAACCCTAACCCTAACCCTAACCCTAACCCTAACCCTAACCCTAACCCTAACCCTAACCCTAACCCTAACCCTAACCCTAACCCTAACCCTAACCCTAACCCTAACCCTAACCCTAACCCTAACCCTAACCCTAACCCTAACCCTAACCCTAACCCTAACCCTAACCCTAACCCTAACCCTAACCCTAACCCTAACCCTAACCCTAACCCTAACCCTAACCCTAACCCTAACCCTAACCCTAACCCTAACCCTAACCCTAACCCTAACCCTAACCCTAACCCTAACCCTAACCCTAACCCTAACCCTAACCCTAACCCTAACCCTAACCCTAACCCTAACCCTAACCCTAACCCTAACCCTAACCCTAACCCTAACCCTAACCCTAACCCTAACCCTAACCCTAACCCTAACCCTAACCCTAACCCTAACCCTAACCCTAACCCTAACCCTAACCCTAACCCTAACCCTAACCCTAACCCTAACCCTAACCCTAACCCTAACCCTAACCCTAACCCTAACCCTAACCCTAACCCTAACCCTAACCCTAACCCTAACCCTAACCCTAACCCTAACCCTAACCCTAACCCTAACCCTAACCCTAACCCTAACCCTAACCCTAACCCTAACCCTAACCCTAACCCTAACCCTAACCCTAACCCTAACCCTAACCCTAACCCTAACCCTAACCCTAACCCTAACCCTAACCCTAACCCTAACCCTAACCCTAACCCTAACCCTAACCCTAACCCTAACCCTAACCCTAACCCTAACCCTAACCCTAACCCTAACCCTAACCCTAACCCTAACCCTAACCCTAACCCTAACCCTAACCCTAACCCTAACCCTAACCCTAACCCTAACCCTAACCCTAACCCTAACCCTAACCCTAACCCTAACCCTAACCCTAACCCTAACCCTAACCCTAACCCTAACCCTAACCCTAACCCTAACCCTAACCCTAACCCTAACCCTAACCCTAACCCTAACCCTAACCCTAACCTAACCCTAACCCTAACCCTAACCCTAACCCTAACCCTAACCCTAACCCTAACCCTAACCCTAACCCTAACCCTAACCCTAACCCTAACCCTAACCCTAACCCTAACCCTAACCCTAACCCTAACCCTAACCCTAACCCTAACCCTAACCCTAACCCTAACCCTAACCCTAACCCTAACCCTAACCCTAACCCTAACCCTAACCCTAACCCTAACCCTAACCCTAACCCTAACCCTAACCCTAACCCTAACCCTAACCCTAACCCTAACCCTAACCCTAACCCTAACCCTAACCCTAACCCTAACCCTAACCCTAACCCTAACCCTAACCCTAACCCTAACCCTAACCCTAACCCTAACCCTAACCCTAACCCTAACCCTAACCCTAACCCTAACCCTAACCCTAACCCTAACCCTAACCCTAACCCTAACCCTAACCCTAACCCTAACCCTAACCCTAACCCTAACCCTAACCCTAACCCTAACCCTAACCCTAACCCTAACCCTAACCCTAACCCTAACCCTAACCCTAACCCTAACCCTAACCCTAACCCTAACCCTAACCCTAACCCTAACCCTAACCCTAACCCTAACCCTAACCCTAACCCTAACCCTAACCCTAACCCTAACCCTAACCCTAACCCTAACCCTAACCCTAACCCTAACCCTAACCCTAACCCTAACCCTAACCCTAACCCTAACCCTAACCCTAACCCTAACCCTAACCCTAACCCTAACCCTAACCCTAACCCTAACCCTAACCCTAACCCTAACCCTAACCCTAACCCTAACCCTAACCCTAACCCTAACCCTAACCCTAACCCTAACCCTAACCCTAACCTAACCCTAACCCTAACCCTAACCCTAACCCTAACCCTAACCCTAACCCTAACCCTAACCCTAACCCTAACCCTAACCCTAACCCTAACCCTAACCCTAACCCTAACCCTAACCCTAACCCTAACCCTAACCCTAACCCTAACCCTAACCCTAACCCTAACCCTAACCCTAACCCTAACCCTAACCCTAACCCTAACCCTAACCCTAACCCTAACCCTAACCCTAACCCTAACCCTAACCCTAACCCTAACCCTAACCCTAACCCTAACCCTAACCCTAACCCTAACCCTAACCCTAACCCTAACCCTAACCCTAACCCTAACCCTAACCCTAACCCTAACCCTAACCCTAACCCTAACCCTAACCCTAACCCTAACCCTAACCCTAACCCTAACCCTAACCCTAACCCTAACCCTAACCCTAACCCTAACCCTAACCCTAACCCTAACCCTAACCCTAACCCTAACCCTAACCCTAACCCTAACCCTAACCCTAACCCTAACCCTAACCCTAACCCTAACCCTAACCCTAACCCTAACCCTAACCCTAACCCTAACCCTAACCCTAACCCTAACCCTAACCCTAACCCTAACCCTAACCCTAACCCTAACCCTAACCCTAACCCTAACCCTAACCCTAACCCTAACCCTAACCCTAACCCTAACCCTAACCCTAACCCTAACCCTAACCCTAACCCTAACCCTAACCCTAACCCTAACCCTAACCCTAACCCTAACCCTAACCCTAACCCTAACCCTAACCCTAACCCTAACCCTAACCCTAACCCTAACCCTAACCCTAACCCTAACCCTAACCCTAACCCTAACCCTAACCCTAACCCTAACCCTAACCCTAACCCTAACCCTAACCCTAACCCTAACCCTAACCCTAACCCTAACCCTAACCCTAACCCTAACCCTAACCCTAACCCTAACCCTAACCCTAACCCTAACCCTAACCCTAACCCTAACCCTAACCCTAACCCTAACCCTAACCCTAACCCTAACCCTAACCCTAACCCTAACCCTAACCCTAACCCTAACCCTAACCCTAACCCTAACCCTAACCCTAACCCTAACCCTAACCCTAACCCTAACCCTAACCCTAACCCTAACCCTAACCCTAACCCTAACCCTAACCCTAACCCTAACCCTAACCCTAACCCTAACCCTAACCCTAACCCTAACCCTAACCCTAACCCTAACCCTAACCCTAACCCTAACCCTAACCCTAACCCTAACCCTAACCCTAACCCTAACCCTAACCCTAACCCTAACCCTAACCCTAACCCTAACCCTAACCCTAACCCTAACCCTAACCCTAACCCTAACCCTAACCCTAACCCTAACCCTAACCCTAACCCTAACCCTAACCCTAACCCTAACCCTAACCCTAACCCTAACCCTAACCCTAACCCTAACCCTAACCCTAACCCTAACCCTAACCCTAACCCTAACCCTAACCCTAACCCTAACCCTAACCCTAACCCTAACCCTAACCCTAACCCTAACCCTAACCCTAACCCTAACCCTAACCCTAACCCTAACCCTAACCCTAACCCTAACCCTAACCCTAACCCTAACCCTAACCCTAACCCTAACCCTAACCCTAACCCTAACCCTAACCCTAACCCTAACCCTAACCCTAACCCTAACCCTAACCCTAACCCTAACCCTAACCCTAACCCTAACCCTAACCCTAACCCTAACCCTAACCCTAACCCTAACCCTAACCCTAACCCTAACCCTAACCCTAACCCTAACCCTAACCCTAACCCTAACCCTAACCCTAACCCTAACCCTAACCCTAACCCTAACCCTAACCCTAACCCTAACCCTAACCCTAACCCTAACCCTAACCCTAACCCTAACCCTAACCCTAACCCTAACCCTAACCCTAACCCTAACCCTAACCCTAACCCTAACCCTAACCCTAACCCTAACCCTAACCCTAACCCTAACCCTAACCCTAACCCTAACCCTAACCCTAACCCTAACCCTAACCCTAACCCTAACCCTAACCCTAACCCTAACCCTAACCCTAACCCTAACCCTAACCCTAACCCTAACCCTAACCCTAACCCTAACCCTAACCCTAACCCTAACCCTAACCCTAACCCTAACCCTAACCCTAACCCTAACCCTAACCCTAACCCTAACCCTAACCCTAACCCTAACCCTAACCCTAACCCTAACCCTAACCCTAACCCTAACCCTAACCCTAACCCTAACCCTAACCCTAACCCTAACCCTAACCCTAACCCTAACCCTAACCCTAACCCTAACCCTAACCCTAACCCTAACCCTAACCCTAACCCTAACCCTAACCCTAACCCTAACCCTAACCCTAACCCTAACCCTAACCCTAACCCTAACCCTAACCCTAACCCTAACCCTAACCCTAACCCTAACCCTAACCCTAACCCTAACCCTAACCCTAACCCTAACCCTAACCCTAACCCTAACCCTAACCCTAACCCTAACCCTAACCCTAACCCTAACCCTAACCCTAACCCTAACCCTAACCCTAACCCTAACCCTAACCCTAACCCTAACCCTAACCCTAACCCTAACCCTAACCCTAACCCTAACCCTAACCCTAACCCTAACCCTAACCCTAACCCTAACCCTAACCCTAACCCTAACCCTAACCCTAACCCTAACCCTAACCCTAACCCTAACCCTAACCCTAACCCTAACCCTAACCCTAACCCTAACCCTAACCCTAACCCTAACCCTAACCCTAACCCTAACCCTAACCCTAACCCTAACCCTAACCCTAACCCTAACCCTAACCCTAACCCTAACCCTAACCCTAACCCTAACCCTAACCCTAACCCTAACCCTAACCCTAACCCTAACCCTAACCCTAACCCTAACCCTAACCCTAACCCTAACCCTAACCCTAACCCTAACCCTAACCCTAACCCTAACCCTAACCCTAACCCTAACCCTAACCCTAACCCTAACCCTAACCCTAACCCTAACCCTAACCCTAACCCTAACCCTAACCCTAACCCTAACCCTAACCCTAACCCTAACCCTAACCCTAACCCTAACCCTAACCCTAACCCTAACCCTAACCCTAACCCTAACCCTAACCCTAACCCTAACCCTAACCCTAACCCTAACCCTAACCCTAACCCTAACCCTAACCCTAACCCTAACCCTAACCCTAACCCTAACCCTAACCCTAACCCTAACCCTAACCCTAACCCTAACCCTAACCCTAACCCTAACCCTAACCCTAACCCTAACCCTAACCCTAACCCTAACCCTAACCCTAACCCTAACCCTAACCCTAACCCTAACCCTAACCCTAACCCTAACCCTAACCCTAACCCTAACCCTAACCCTAACCCTAACCCTAACCCTAACCCTAACCCTAACCCTAACCCTAACCCTAACCCTAACCCTAACCCTAACCCTAACCCTAACCCTAACCCTAACCCTAACCCTAACCCTAACCCTAACCCTAACCCTAACCCTAACCCTAACCCTAACCCTAACCCTAACCCTAACCCTAACCCTAACCCTAACCCTAACCCTAACCCTAACCCTAACCCTAACCCTAACCCTAACCCTAACCCTAACCCTAACCCTAACCCTAACCCTAACCCTAACCCTAACCCTAACCCTAACCCTAACCCTAACCCTAACCCTAACCCTAACCCTAACCCTAACCCTAACCCTAACCCTAACCCTAACCCTAACCCTAACCCTAACCCTAACCCTAACCCTAACCCTAACCCTAACCCTAACCCTAACCCTAACCCTAACCCTAACCCTAACCCTAACCCTAACCCTAACCCTAACCCTAACCCTAACCCTAACCCTAACCCTA
>NC_092521.1:169918604-170051104 GCF_037038585.1 Patagioenas fasciata | reverse complement strand
CATACACACAGAGTGCGGCACGCACGCAGATGGAGACCGAGCGGGGCACACGTGCAGACTGCGGCGCACACACAAAGACAGTGCTACACACACAGGACAGCAACACAGACAATATTCAGCACACACACAGACAGAGAGCACCCAGTGCACACAGAGAGAGAGAGTGTCCACCACATAGAGAAAGAGACAGAGAGAGAATCCAGCACACACAGAGAGACAGAGACAAAGTCCTACAGTCTCGCACACACAGAGATCAAGTGGGGCACGCACGAGGACAGAGACAGAGTGCAACACAAAGACAACGGCTAAGTCCGACAGGCACGACATCGACACATACAAAGTCTACCGCTCACACGGCAAACAAAGGCCAACACGCTGAAACAGACAGAATCCGGCACACGCACAGGGACAAAGACAAACTCCAGCACAAACACAACATCAGACAGACAAACGGAGACACAAAAAAGTCCTACACACACACCTCACAATGGTACAGTCCAGCACTCACTCGCGTTGGCGATTGACAGGCTCTCCAAATCACTCGCACACGCAAAATCTCGAACTTTCGCTCCTCTCTAACCAAAAAAGACGCCGGACAACAAAAAGATACAACTGCTTTATTAGCTTTCTGATGACACTTAGTTGGGTGACTCTAACCCCTCAAACACAAAATTACTGCTACATAACTCAAATTATTACATCTTGGCAAACAAATGACTATCCGCTTCTTATTACACTGTTCTCTTGTCACTATTACCATAACATGAAAAACTCCCCCAGATTACCACCTTTTCATATAATATATCACAGTGCATAAGGCTATAAGGAATATCATCACCCATTGAACAAAAGAATTTTGATGTTTCCAACCGGATGGCAAGTGCTTTATGAACTCTTCCTACCCGCGACCCTTTGACCGTGCCACGGTAAAAAGTGCTCGCTATTATGAGTATTTTACATCGTATCGTCATCGCGGGTAGCCCGAAGATCTAACACAAACCTTTATTACTTATTACAGATTTAAAACGTATTACATACCACATTTCTCACACACCGCAAAAAATCCAACTCATCTATGGCACGGCATTCCTGACATCACATTACAGAGGAAAACACAAAAACCCTAGCCAACTCATGGACCGCTTAGTTAAACTACGCTAGGGCAGTTACAACCGGCTTGCTACGACCGTTCCCTAAACTAGCCTCCTTGCCGGTACCGAAGGAGACCAGGATCCGGAATAGCTGTCTGCAGAAAAGCTATTCCCGGAAAGCTCGACGATCCCCCTGCCTTTAAAACCACCGTCCCGGCGTGACCTTAATCTGAACATTGACAATGAAGTTGGTCTCACCTACCAGTCCAGACCAAGGGAAAACACACTCCCCTAGACAAGCAGATAAGAAGGAATCCACTAGCAGGATTTTTTAAATTCTGTTTTGCTTCCTCCTTTTCAGGTAAAATTCAAAATACACCTGCAATTAAAACTAATACCCCAATACACAATCATACCAGAACTCACAGCTAAAACACACCACTCACTCAGATAGCAAGCCCACAACGCTCTCACAGAGCTAGCTTGCTCCCAGCTCGTACCGCCAACTCGTTTCCGCAACACCCCTGGAGAATGCCATTGCTAGAAGCCTCTATACTTGCCCTGCCTGCTAAAACCCCATTCCCAGACTGAACCCTGTCCAAACTCAGGCGATGAACATCGCCTCATGCAGTGGCTGGGACCAGGGGCAAAAAAAGCCAGCCGGGAGCAAAAAAAAAAAAAAAATCCCCCGGCTGAGCTTTTTTTATTCTATTTTAAAATTTAGTTTTAACCAGAAAAAAAAAAAAAACCACAGCACAAAACATGAACTTGAAAGGACAAAACCCGAAAACCCCTGAATGCAAACACCAGATTACACAACTAACAGCACCGCTCCTGCACATACTGGACCCACGCCACAGCCATTGTACCTTCTCCCCGGCACCCCTCGGGAACGCCGTTCCCGGGAGCCTCGAAAATGGCCCTGCCTGCCAAAACCCCGGCCCTACGGC
This sequence comes from Patagioenas fasciata, assembly GCF_037038585.1. NCBI lineage: Eukaryota > Metazoa > Chordata > Aves > Columbiformes > Columbidae > Patagioenas > Patagioenas fasciata. The sequence continues at coordinate 170,049,063 of NC_092521.1, read as the reverse complement.
CTCCCGCCTCCGAACCTTGGCGACGAACGTCGCCTCGTGGAGCGGCCGGGACCGGGGAAAAAAAAAACCCAGCCGGGGGAAAAAAAAAAATCCCCCGGCTGGGGTTTTTTTATTCTATTTTAAAATTGAAATGTACCTGAAAAGGAAAAACCATTAAACTTCAAGGACAACAACCCACAACCCAGAAACACTAACACACCAGTCCCCTCTGTGCTATCGCTCCTCCGGAACGTTGTTCCCGGGAGCCTCGTATGGCCCTGCCTGCCAAAACCCGGGCCCTACGGCCTCCCGCCTCCGAACCTTGACGACAAACGTCACCTCGCGGAGCGGCCGGGACCGGGGAAAAAAAAACCCAGCCGGGGGAAAAAAAAAAAATCCCCCGGCTGGGGTTTTTTTATTCTATTTTAAAATTGAAATGTACCTGAAAAGGAAAAACCATTAACCTGCAAGGACAACAACCCACAACCCAGAAACACTAACACACCAGTCCCCTCTGTGCCATCGCTCCTCAGGAACGTTGTTCCCGGGAGCCTCACATGGCCCTGCCTACCAAAACCCCAGCCCTATGGCCTCCCACCTCCAAACCTTGGCGACAAACATCGCCTCGCGGAGCGGCCGGGACCGGGGAAAAAAAAACCCAGCCGGGGGAAAAAAAAAAAATCCCCCGGCTGGGGTTTTTTTATTCTATTTTAAAATCTAAAAGAACCTGAAAAGGAAAAAGCATTAACCTGCAAGGACAAAAACCCACAACCCAGAAACACAAACGCACCAGATCACACAGCTCAGCACATCGCTCATTCACCCAACAAAGCCACCTCACGCATCACATCCATGGTCCCCTCTGTGCCGTCACTCCTCGGGAACGTTGTTCCCGGGAGCCTCACATGGCCCTGCCTGCCAAAACCCCGGCCCTACGGCCTCCCGCCTCCGAACCTTGGCGACGAACGTCGCCTCGCGGAGCGGCCGGGACCGGGGGAAAAAAAACCCAGCCGGGGGAAAAAAAAAAAATCCCCCAGCTGGGGTTTTTTTATTCTAATATAAATTCTAAAAGAACCTGAAAAGTAAAAAACATTAACCTGCAAGGACAAAAACCCACAACCCCAAAATACAAACACACCAGATCACACAGCTCAGCACAACTCTCATTCACCTACCAAACCCACCCCACCCTCACACTGCAGCCCTTGTCCCCTCTATGCCGTTGCCTCTCGGGAACACGGCTCCCGGGAGCCTCCGAAATGGCCCTGCCTGCTGAAACCCCGACCCGAGGGCCGCCCACCTCCGAACCTTGGCGACGAACGTCGCCTCGCGGATCGGCCGGGACCGGGGAAAAAAAACCGAGCCGGGGGAAAAAAAAAATAATCCCCCGGCTGGGGTTTTTTTATTCTATTTTAAAATTTACATGTACCTGAAAAGGAAAAGACATTAAACTGCAAGGACAGAAACCCACAACCCCAAAATATCAACACACAGCGCACCACAACACTCATTCACCTACCAAACCCACCCCACCCTCCAGTCGCGGCCGCTGTGCCCGCTGTGCCGTCGCCCCTCGGGAACGCGGTTCCCGGAAGACTCCGAAACGGCCCTGCCTGCCGAAACCCCGGCCCGAGGGCCGCCCGCATCCAAACCTCGGCGACGAACGTCGCCTCGCGGAGCGGCCAGGACCGGGGGAAAAACCCGGTCAGGGGGGATGGATCCCCCGGCTGGAGGTTTTTATTCTTTAACTTTGGAATTTACCTGAAAGGGCAAAAATTTGAACCTCCAAGGACAAATAACTACAGCCCCGAGCCACGTCCGCTCGAGGTTTTGCGCTATCCGAACGCTCTGCGCGTCATCTACCCCGTCGACCGCTTCTTCCTCTCCCGCAGATTGACTTGAGACGGGGACTTCACGCTTTGCACTTAATTCCCTTGCCATCCTTCATATAGTTCTTGACCGCGGTGACCTATTCTCGCTCGGCTTCCCGATCCTGTCGGTTACCGCGACCTCCTTCCTCTGAGATTCCGCGACTCAAACTCGCGCCGCGTCTACGTCGCGGAACGCCGACGACGCCCGCGATCCCCCCGACGTCGCTCGGTCTCGGGCGACCGACCGGTGCGCGACCAACCGAGGGCGGCGCTGGACGGCTTGCACTGGGGCGGAATGTAATGGCGAGGGACGCTAATGCTGACTAGGAGGACAGAATATGCTAAGCGAATTCGGCTGAAACTTGATGCGGAGCGATTTCGACGTGGACAGGAGATGCCGAAGGCTACGGGGAGGTCTTTCCGTCGAGGCATGAGGTTGGGATCGGACCCCCTCGCTTTCTAAACTCCTCTGCGGACGGGAGCCCGGGTGCGGCCGGATCCGAACTTGGCCCCGCGCTGGATCTACGGTCGGCCTCCCGGCTGTGCGGGGGACAGGGAAAACACCTAAGATATTATATTGACATATGGCTAAAGGACTGGATGTGCACACCTGACTCCTTATACCACTCAGCCTGAATTTCAGAATGGCATCGCTCTGCGCCTCGGCGTCCATACCACCCTTCCAGAGGCACGGGGACAGTTGGGTCGCGGTCTAAGTCCTCGGTCTATCGGGGCGAACTCTCGGGCAAAATCCGTGTAAATAACCGACCGAACGGAGCGGTACTGCGGGAAGGCTGACTGGAGCTGCCGCTTCTGCTGAGGTCCCAGCCGACCGTGGAAATCCCTGGGTATTTATACCCTTACAAACTATTCAACCGCCCCTCTACGCTGCGATTCGGTCCGATAGCGACAGCCGAGTCTCCGGTCTTCTCGCTTCTCGGCGGATCCTTTGCGCCGACGTCGCGCCGGACTCGGCTCTGCGCGTCCGTAGATTCGGTTTACGGTCCGTGGGAGCGTCCCGACGGCCTCGAACGTGGCGTTTTCGGCGACGGAAGCCTATTCCTGCGGGAACGTGTAAAGCACGCCTTACGGGATGGGTGACGATTGGAGTCTGTATCTGCTTTTGTTACCGTCGAGTAAAGGCTATAATTATGAGTGCTACATAGCCTAATAAAACGCCTTTTTATAAGTGAGTCGTGTTCACAATGTGGTCCCCTGCAAAAAAATAAATACAAAAAGATTTCATTAAAAGAGGCTTTGTCTATGAAATAACAGCACACCACAGAAAACACTAGTCAACAATGGTCTCTGTAACGACTGCAAAACACCACTAAAAGGACTTACAACTCCCCTGCCCCCAGCTACTGCGTCCCAGATGACTTGTGGCTACACATTTTAACACGTCAACAGATTAACCGTGGACTCCTAGAGCTCACTCCACCCGCCCCTGACTCCACACCGCCGGGTAGAGCAGCTCCGAACCGAACGTGCACGTGGGCAGACACACGCGCCACGGAACGTTCCAGACAACATCATGTCAACAACACCAACAACACCCAACGATGGGAACAACTCCCAAGCACAGAGGCATTGATCAAAAGAACCTGCAGGGGGACAGTGGTGTGGCAAGGAGCCTCCACTGCAACCCCAGAAAACAAAGGAGCCGAACGTCACGGCCCCTTATGAGACGGCGGCACTGGCGCACACACACGCAGAGACGGCGGCACTGGCGCACACACACGCAGAGACGGCGGCACTGGCGCACACACACGCAGAGACGGCGGCACTGGCGCACACACACGCAGAGACGGCGGCACTGGCGCACACACACGCAGAGACGGCGGCACTGGCGCACACACACGCAGAGACGGCGGCACTGGCGCACACACACGCAGAGACGGCGGCACTGGCGCACACACACGCAGAGGAGACGGCGGCACTGGCGCACACACACACGCAGAGGAGACGGCGGCACTGGGGCACACACACACGCAGAGGAGACGGCGGCACTGGGGCACACACACACGCAGAGGAGACGGCGGCACTGGGGCACACACACACGCAGAGGAGACGGCGGCACTGGGGCACACACACACGCAGAGGAGACGGCGGCACTGGGGCACACACACACGCAGAGGAGACGGCGGCACTGGGGCACACACACACGCAGAGGAGACGGCGGCACTGGGGCACACACACACGCAGAGGAGACGGCGGCACTGGGGCACACACACACGCAGAGGAGACGGCGGCACTGGGGCACACACACACGCAGAGGAGACGGCGGCACTGGGGCACACACACACGCAGAGGAGACGGCGGCACTGGGGCACACACACACGCAGAGGAGACGGCGGCACTGGGGCACACACACACGCAGAGGAGACGGCGGCACTGGGGCACACACACACGCAGAGGAGACGGCGGCACTGGGGCACACACACACGCAGAGGAGACGGCGGCACTGGGGCACACACACACGCAGAGGAGACGGCGGCACTGGGGCACACACACACGCAGAGGAGACGGCGGCACTGGGGCACACACACACGCAGAGGAGACGGTTGCGCTACTTAAAAACTTCAAGATGCTGGGAAGAAGTGCCAGTCCCTTAGACTGGAGGGGTACAGAGCAGAGCTGCCGATGCAGCCCAGAACTACACCATAAAACACAACTGAGCAGAAACATCCAAAATGCAAAAACCATTCACACTTTCAGCTACTGATACAGTAAAACTGGGACCCAATTGGTGCTACGCCAATTGGCTCCGGCGTTCAAAATCCCGGGATGGTGCCCGGGATCCCTGTCGAATCCCTCAAACGCGATGAGACCCCGGGACCGTCTGACGGGCACAATGCAAGCCTCCCGACCTGCAACACAACACTGACACTGCTTAAAAACTTCAAGATGCTGGGAAGAAGTGCCAGTCGCTAAGACTGGAGGGGTACAGAGCAGAGCTGCCGATGCAGCCCAGAACTACACCATAAAACACAACTGAGCAGAAACATCCAAAGTGCAAAAACCATTCACACTTTCAGCTACTGATACAGTAAAACTGGGACCCAATTGGTGCTACGCCAATTGGCTCCGGCGTTCTAAATCCCGGGATGGTGCCCGGGATCCCTGTCGAATCCCTCAAACGCGATGAGACCCCGGGACCGTCTGACGGGCACAATGCAAGCCTCCCGACCTGCAACACAACACTGACACTGCTTAAAAACTTCAAGATGCTGGGAAGAAGTGCCAGTCCCTAAGACTGGAGGGGTACAGAGCAGAGCTGCCGATGCAGCCCAGAACTACACCATAAAACACAACTGAGCAGAAACATCCAAAATGCAAAAACCATTCACACTTTCAGCTACTGATACAATAAAACCGGGAACCAATTGGCGCTACGCCAATTGGCTCTGGCGTTCAAAATCCCGGGATGGCGCCCAGGATCCCTGTCGGGTCCCTCAAACGCGATGAGACCCCGGGATCGTCTGACGGGCACAATGCAAGCCTCCCAACCTGCAATACAACACTGACACTGCTTAAAAACTTCAAGATGCTGGGAAGAAGTGCCAGTCCCTGAGACTGGAGGGGTAGAGAGCAGAGCTGCCGATGCAGCCCAGAACTACACCATAAAACACAACTGAGCAGAAACATCCAAAATGCAAAAACCATCCACGCTTTCAGCTGCTGATAAAAGAAAACCTGGACGCGATTGGCGCTACGACAATTGGCACCGGCGTTCCGGATCCCGGGATGGCGCCCGGGATGCCTGTCGGGTCCATCAAGTGCGACGAGACCCCGGGACCGTCTGACAGGCACGATGCAAGCCTCCCGACCTGCAATACAACACTGACACGAGGCTGGAGCTGCCCTGCCCGGGACACGCTGGCATCGCGCTGTGAAGTTCCCTGGATCCTTCACCTGCCCAAAAGGGACTCTTCCTGGATCAACCTTGCCCCAAAGAGAACTTTACCCCCCTCTCCGCAGTTCCCAACCCCTTCCCAGCCCCCCAGCCTCCACTTATCTTTCAGAGGGCCAAGAGACTGAATCCATCTTCAACAGAGGAAACCACCACATGTGCCGATGGAAATCTTCCCACATCACCAAGTTCCTCCTCAACATCTGCAATAACACAAAAAAACACACGCTCACTAAGCAGAGCCAGCACACAATATAAAGGCACAAGGCACATCTTCGCTCTGACACCACGCACCGATCCACCTGCTTACGGCGCTCTGCTCGGCTCTTCCCTCGCTCTTTCGTGCCATGTTGTCCCTCTGCATCTGAAATCAAGATATTCAACAAGTCACCCAAATGCTCATCAACAGCTTGACCAGGTCTGCTTTCTATTCAGGAATCCCACCCGACACACTGCCAGCTCCCCCGCTCACAGCTACTGCATCCCAGATGACCGCACAACCTTTGCCTACACAATTTGATCTGTCAACAGATTAACCCTGAACTCCTAGAGTTCACTCCACCCGCCCCTGATTCCACACCGCCGGGCAGAGCAGCTCCGAGACGAACGTGCACGTGCGCAGACAAACGCGCCACAGAACGCTATGGACGACACGACCGCAACGGCACCGAAAACGCTCTGCAACGACAGCGACGCCAAAACCAGAGACTGCACCAATCCAAATGCCCTGCAGGGAGGCAGTGATGAGGCAAGGAGCCTCTTCTGCAACCCCACAAAAAAGGAGCCCAACGTCACGGTCCCTTACAAGACGGCGGCGCTGGCGCACACACACACGCAGAGACGGCGGCGCTGGCGCACACACACACGCAGAGACGGCGGCGCTGGCGCACACACACACGCAGAGACGGCGGCGCTGGCGCACACACACACGCAGAGACGGCGGCGCTGGCGCACACACACACGCAGAGACGGCGGCGGCACGACCTAAGAACTTCTTCCCAGCACCTTGAAGTGCCAGTCCCTGGGACTGGAGGGGTAGAGAGCAGAGCTGCTGATGCAGCCCAGATTGACACCATAAATCACAACTGACCACAAACATCCAAAATGCAAGAACCATCCACGCTTTTGGCTGATGATACAATAATCCAGCACCCGATTGGCACTACGCCAATTAACACCGGCATTCCAGATCCCGGGATGGCACCTGAGAGGCCCGTTGGGCCCCCGGAGCGCAGCGAGACCCCGGTATCGTCTGACAGACGCGAGGCAGGCTTCCGGAGCTACACGACAACGCAGACGCAGGCTGGAGCTGCCCTGCCCGGCACGTGCTGGCGTCGCACTGTAAAGTTCCCTGGGCCCTTTACCCACCCAAAGGGGACTTTTCCTAGATGGCCCTTTCCCTTATCAGAACTTTACCCCCATCCCTGCGATTCCCGGCCCCTTCCCGGCCCCCGTGCCTCCACTTATCTTTCACAGGGCTGAGGGATCGAATCCACCTTCGACAGAGCAAACGCCACGTGCGCTAACGGAGATGTTCCTGCATTGCCGGATTCCTCTTCAACATCTACGGTAACACAGGAAAACACACGCTCACTAAGCCGTGCCAGCATACGGTATCGCGGGGTAAACGCCGACTCCTCCCGGAACACCCACCTCCTCCTAAGTTCCTCGGCGTTCCGTTCGGCGCGTCATGTCACGGGTGCGGTCACAAACCCTCATGGCTCGTTACGCCTAAGACAGCGAGAAACAAAAGAACTGTAGGGCTTGGAGCGAGTCCCCAGCCCCACGCTCCTCCTCGCCCCTACCCCGGCTCACCAGAAACGCTCCTCCGAGTCCAAAGGGCCCAAAAGGAGCCTGCAAAACAAGAAGGAAACGCTGAACCGAGTCACCGGGCGACACCGGGCTCCTCGACACCCGCCACCGCCTCACCTTCTCGGCTGTTGGCCGGCGTGCGGCTTCGCCCCTCCGAGCCGATCCGCGGTACCTGCGAAAACAAAGGCACCTGCTCGGACGCTGCCCGAAAACAGCCTGCCCGCAGACAATTCCATCTCCCGCTCCTTTACCTTGGCCGCTCGCCCACCTGGCCGCCCTTGCTTTTAACTGCAACGCTGTTGACCACAGAGGTTCAGCAACCGCCTGTAAAACACAACCAAAGGACGCTCACACCTGCACCGGCAACACGGGACCCGAAAAGAGCTGCTGCTTTGGCCAAACACTCGTTCCTCACCTTGCCCGAGGAGCTGCGGTGCCGATACCCAGCTTTCCTCTTCGCTTCGCACCTGTAAAACAGACAAACAACCAAACTTAGAGAGAGGCAGAGGGCATATCTTCCCTCTGACACCACGCAGCGACCCACCTGCTTACGGCGCTCTGCTCGGCTCTTCCCTCGCTCTTTCGTGCCATGTTGTCCCTCTGCATCTGAAATCAAGATATTGAACAAGTCACCCAGATCCTCATCAATAGCTTGACCATTGCACAGGTCTGCTTTCTATTCAGGAATCCCACCTGACACTCTAATTGAGTCCCTAAAACACTGGGGAACGGACTGTCAGCTCCCCCGCCCACAGCTACTGCATCCCAGATGACCGCACAACCTTTGCCTACACAATTTAACACGTCAACAGATTAACCCTGGACTCCTAGAGCTCACTCCACCCACCCCTGACTCCACACCGCCGGGCAGAGCAGCTCCGACCCGAATGCGCACGTGCGCAGACAAACGCGCCACGGAACGCTATGGACGACACGACCGCAACGGCACTGAAAACGCTCTGCAACGACAGCAACGCCAAAACCAGAGACGGCATCAATGCAAATGCCCTGCTGGGAGGCAGTGATGAGGCAAGGAGCCTCTTCTGCAACCCCAGGAAAAAGGAGCTGAACATCACAGCCCCTTATGAGACGGCGGCCCTGGCGCACTCGCACGCAGAGACGGCGGCCCTGGCGCACTCGCACGCAGAGACGGCGGCCCTGGCGCACTCGCACGCAGAGACGGCGGCCCTGGCGCACTCGCACGCAGAGACGGCGGCCCTGGCGCACTCGCACGCAGAGACGGCGGCCCTGGCGCACTCGCACGCAGAGACGGCGGCCCTGGCGCACTCGCACGCAGAGACGGCGGCCCTGGCGCACTCGCACGCAGAGACGGCGGCCCTGGCGCACTCGCACGCAGAGACGGCGGCCCTGGCGCACTCGCACGCAGAGACGGCGGCCCTGGCGCACTCGCACGCAGAGACGGCGGCCCTGGCGCACTCGCACGCAGAGACGGCGGCCCTGGCGCACTCGCACGCAGAGACGGCGGCCCTGGCGCACTCGCACGCAGAGACGGCGGCCCTGGCGCACTCGCACGCAGAGACGGCGGCCCTGGCGCACTCGCACGCAGAGACGGCGGCCCTGGCGCACTCGCACGCAGAGACGGCGGCCCTGGCGCACTCGCACGCAGAGACGGCGGCCCTGGCGCACTCGCACGCAGAGACGGCGGCCCTGGCGCACTCGCACGCAGAGACGGCGGCCCTGGCGCACTCGCACGCAGAGACGGCGGCCCTGGCGCACTCGCACGCAGAGACGGCGGCCCTGGCGCACTCGCACGCAGAGACGGCGGCCCTGGCGCACTCGCACGCAGAGACGGCGGCCCTGGCGCACTCGCACGCAGAGACGGCGGCCCTGGCGCACTCGCACGCAGAGACGGCGGCCCTGGCGCACTCGCACGCAGAGACGGCGGCCCTGGCGCACTCGCACGCAGAGACGGCGGCCCTGGCGCACTCGCACGCAGAGACGGCGGCCCTGGCGCACTCGCACGCAGAGACGGCGGCCCTGGCGCACTCGCACGCAGAGACGGCGGCCCTGGCGCACTCGCACGCAGAGACGGCGGCCCTGGCGCACTCGCACGCAGAGACGGCGGCCCTGGCGCACTCGCACGCAGAGACGGCGGCCCTGGCGCACTCGCACGCAGAGACGGCGGCCCTGGCGCACTCGCACGCAGAGACGGCGGCCCTGGCGCACTCGCACGCAGAGACGGCGGCCCTGGCGCACTCGCACGCAGAGACGGCGGCCCTGGCGCACTCGCACGCAGAGACGGCGGCCCTGGCGCACTCGCACGCAGAGACGGCGGCCCTGGCGCACTCGCACGCAGAGACGGCGGCCCTGGCGCACTCGCACGCAGAGACGGCGGCCCTGGCGCACTCGCACGCAGAGACGGCGGCCCTGGCGCACTCGCACGCAGAGACGGCGGCCCTGGCGCACTCGCACGCAGAGACGGCGGCCCTGGCGCACTCGCACGCAGAGACGGCGGCCCTGGCGCACTCGCACGCAGAGACGGCGGCCCTGGCGCACTCGCACGCAGAGACGGCGGCCCTGGCGCACTCGCACGCAGAGACGGCGGCCCTGGCGCACTCGCACGCAGAGACGGCGGCCCTGGCGCACTCGCACGCAGAGACGGCGGCCCTGGCGCACTCGCACGCAGAGACGGCGGCCCTGGCGCACTCGCACGCAGAGACGGCGGCCCTGGCGCACTCGCACGCAGAGACGGCGGCCCTGGCGCACTCGCACGCAGAGACGGCGGCCCTGGCGCACTCGCACGCAGAGACGGCGGCCCTGGCGCACTCGCACGCAGAGACGGCGGCCCTGGCGCACTCGCACGCAGAGACGGCGGCCCTGGCGCACTCGCACGCAGAGACGGCGGCCCTGGCGCACTCGCACGCAGAGACGGCGGCCCTGGCGCACTCGCACGCAGAGACGGCGGCCCTGGCGCACTCGCACGCAGAGACTGTTTCTGGATTACCCTCTCCCCAAACAGAACTTTACCCCCCCGCCTGTAGTTCCCAGCCCCCCAGCCTCCACTTATCTTTCAGAGAGCCGAGAGACTGCATCCGTCTTCAACAGAGGAAAACACGACATGCGCCGATAGGGATCTTCCAGCATTGCCGGGTTCCTCCTCAACATCTACAATAACACAAGAAAACACACACTCACTAAGCAGAGCCAGCACACAATATAAAGGCACGAGGCACATCTACGCTCTGACTCCGTGCAACCACTCACCTGCTTACGGCGCTCTGCTCGGCTCTTTTCTCACTCGTCCTGTCATATTGCCCCTCTGTATCTGAAAGTAAGTTGTTCAACAAGTCACCCAGGAGCTCATCTACAGCTGGACCATTGCACAAGTCTGCTTCCTATTCAGGAAGCCCACTAGAAGCTCTAATTGAGTCTCAAAAACTCAGGGGAAGGGACTGTCACCTCCCCTGACCACAACTACTGCATCCCAGATAACTAGACAAACTTGGCCTAAACAATTTCATCTGTCAGCAGATGAACCCTGAACTCCTAGAGCTCACTCCGCCCACTCACCCCTGATTCCACACCTCCGGGCAGAGCAGCTCCGAGCCAAATGGGGACGTGCACAGACAAACACGCCACAGAACTCCGTGGACAACACAAGCGCAACGTCAACAAAAACACTCCAAAACGACAACAATGCCAAAACTAGAAACGGCATCAAAGTGACCTGCAGGGAGGCAGTAACGAGGCAAGGAGCCTCTTCTACAAACCCAAAACAAAAAAGAGGAGCCAAACGTCACGGCCCCTTACGAGACGGCAGCACTGGCACGATTGCACAGGGACGGCGGCACGACCTAAGAACTTCTTCCCAGCATCTTGAAGTGCCAGTCCCTGAGACTGGACGGGGAGAGAACAGAGCTGCTGATGCAGCCCAGAATGACACCATAAATCACAACTGACCGGAAACATCTAAAAGGCAAAAACCATCCACGCTTTCCGCTGATGATACAAGAATCCAGCGCCCAATTGGCACTCTGCCAATTAGCACTGGCATTCCAGATCTCAAGATGGCACCAGACATGTCTGCTGGGGTCCTGGAGCACAATGAGACCCCACGATCTTCGACAGGCGCAAGGCAGACTTCCCGAACTACACGACAGACGCAGGCTGGAGCTGCCCTGCCGGGCACACCCTGGCATCGAACTGTAAAGGTCCCTGGACCCTTTACCACCCAAATGGGACTAAGCCTCCACAGCCCTTTCCCTTATCACGACTTCATCCCCCTCCCTGTGATTCCCAGTCCCTTCCCAGCCCTCGTGGTTCCACTTATGTTTCTCAGGGCCAAATGACGGAATCCATGTTCGACGGAGAAAACGCCACGTACGCTAATGGAGATCTGCCAGCATCGCCGCGTTCCTCTTCAACATCTACAGTAACGTGAGAAAACGCACGCTCCCTAAGCCACCGCAGCACAAAGTATTGTGGTGTAAATACCGACCCCTTCCGCAACACCCACCTCCACGTAAGGTCCGGTATGTTCCGCTCCACATGTAGTGCCACGGGTTCAGTCACAAACCCTCATCGCTCGTTGGACCTAACACAGCGAGAAACAGAAGAACTGTAATGCTTTGGACTAGTCCCCAGCCCCATGCTCTTTCAAGCCCGCACCGTGGCTCACCAAAAATGCTCCTCCAAGTCCAAAGAGCCCAAAAGGAACCTGCAAAACAAGGAAGAAACGCTGAACCGAGTCACCACGCGACACTGGGCTCCTCAACACCAACCGCCACCTGACCTGGGCGGGTGGTCAGCGTGCGGCTTCGCTCCTCCGAGCTCGTCTGCGGCACCTGCGAAAACAAAGGCACCTGCTTGGACGCTGCCCAAAAACAGCCTGCCCGTAGACGATCCCATCTCCTGCTCCTTTACCTAGGCCGCTAGCCCTCCTGGTCGCCCTTGCTTTTGACTGCCACGCTGTTGACCGCAAAGAGGTTCACCTAGCGCCGGTAAAGCGCAACCAAAAGACGCTCATGCCTGCACCGGCGACACGGGACCCGAAACCAGCTGATGTTTGCGCCAGCGCTCCTTGCTCGCCTTGCCCGAGGAGCTGCGGTGCTGATACCCAGCTTTCCCTCTTTACTTCACACCTATAAAATAGACAAACAACCAAAGTTACATACACGCGCAGGGCACGTCGTCCCTATGACGCCACGCACGGACCTACCTGCTTACGGCGCTCTGCTCGCCTCTTCTGTCTCCCTTTCGTGTCAAGTTGTCCCTCTGCATCTGAAATCAAGTTATTCAACTAGTCACTGAGGACTTCATCTACAGTTTGAGCATTCGACAGGTCCGCTTTCTATTCAGGAATCCCACAACAAGTTCTAATTGAATCCCTAAAACACTGGGAAAGGGACTGTCCCCTCCCCTGCCCATGACTACGCCATCCCAGATCACAGCACAACCTTTGCCTACACAATTTAACAGGTCCAGAGATAAACCGCGGACTCCTAGAGCTCAGTGCACCCACCCCAGACTCCACACGTGCGGGCAGAGCAGCTCCAGGCCAAATGGGGACGTGCGCAGACAAACACGCCACAAAACACGATGGACAACACAACTGCAACGTGACCAAAAACGTCCCAAAACGACAGCAATGCCAAAACCAGAGACGGTATCAAAGTCACCTGCAGGAAAGCAGTAACGAAGCAAGGAGCCTCTTCTGCAACCCCAGGGAAAAAAGAAGGGCCAAACATCACAGCCCCTTACGAGACGGCGGCACTGGCGCGTTCGCACATAGACGGCGGCACTGGCGCGTTCGCACATAGACGGCGGCACGACCTAAGAACTTCTTCCCAGCATCTTGAAGTGCCAGTCCCTTAGACTGGACGGGTAGAGAGCAGAGCTGCTGATGCAGCCCAGAATGACACCTTAAATCACAACTGACCGGAAACACCTAAAATGCAAGAACCATCCACGCTTTCCGCTGATGATACAAGAATCCAGAACCCGACTGGCACTCTGCCAACTAGCACTGGCATTCCAGATCTCAGGATGGCAACAGACATGGCTGCTGGGCCCCTGGAGCACAATGACACCCCTCAATCTTCTGACAGGCGCAAGGCAAACTTCCCGAACTACACGACAGACGCAGGCTGGAGCTGCCCTGCCCGGCACACCCTGGCATCAAACTGTAAAGGTCCCTGGACCCTTTACCACCACAACCCTTTCCCTTATCACAACTTGATCCCCCTCCCTGTGATTCCGGGCCCGTTCCCACCCTCGTGCCTCCACTTATCTTTCTCGGGGACAAAGGATGGAATCCTTCTTCGAGGGAGAAGACGCCACGTGCGCTACTGGAGATCTGCCGGCATTGCCGCATTCCTCTTCAACATCTACAGTAACATGAGAAAACGGAGGCTCGCTAAGCTCACTAAGCGAACGCAGCGCAAAGTATTGTGCGGTAAAGGTCGACCCCTTCCGCAACACCCACCTCCACATAGGTTCCGGAGCGTTTAACTCCGCATGCAGTACCACGGGTGCAGTCACAAAGCCTCATCGCTCGTTGCACCTAACACAGCGAGAAATAGAAGAACTGTAACTCTTTGGACTAGTCCCCAGCCCCACGCTCTTTCAAGCCCCCACCGTGGCTCACCAAAAATGCTCCTCCAAGTCCAAAGGGCCAAAAAGAAGCCTGCAAAACAAAAAAATGCTGAACCGAGTCACCACGCGACACTGGGCTCCGCAACACCAACGGCCACCTGATCTTGGCTGCTGGCTGGTCTGCACCTTCGCCCATCGGAGCTTGTCGGCGGCACCTGCGAAAACAAAGGCAGCTGCTTGGACGCTGCCCAAAAACAGCCTGCCTGTAGACCATCCCATCTGCCGCTCTTTACCTAAGCCGCTCGCCCGCCTGGGCGCCCTTTCTTTGGACTGCCACGCTGTTGACCACAAAGAGGTTCAGCTAGCGCCCGTAAAACGCAAACAAAGGACGCTCGTACCTGCACGGGCGACGCCGGACCCGAAGCCAGCCGATGTTTCGGCTGGCGCTCCTTGCTCGCCTTGCCCGAGGAGCTGCGGTGCGGATACCCAGCTTTCCCTCTTTACTTCACACCTATAAAATCGACAAACGACCAAAGTTACATACACACGCAGGGCAAATCGTCCCGCCGGCACCACGCACCGACCCACCGGCTTACGACGCTCTGCTCGCCTCTTCTATCGCCCTTTCGTGCCAATTTGTCCCTCTGCATCTGAAATCAAGTTATTCAACTAGTGACCCAGGAGCTCATCGACAGCTTGACCATTCCACAGGTCTGCTTTCTATTCAGGAATCCCACAACAAGTTCTAATTGAATCTCTAAAACACTGGGAAAGGGACTGTCCCCCCCATGCCCACATCTACATCATCCCAGATGACTGCACAACCTTTGCCTACACAATTTAATAGGTCCAGAGATAAACCATGGACTCCTAGAGCTCAATGCCCCCACCCCAGACTCCACACGTGCGGGCAGAGCAGCTCCAGGCCAAATGGGGACGTGCGCAAACACGCCACAAAACACGATGGACAACACAAGTGCAACGTGACCAAAAACGCCCCAAAACAACAGCAATGCCAAAACCACAGATGGCATCAAAGTCACCTGTAGGAAGGCAGTAACGAGGCAAGGAGCCTCTTCAGCAACCCCAGGGAAAAAAAAAAGGAGCCAAACATCATGGCCCCTTACGAGACGGCGGCACTGGCGCGTTCGCACAGAGACGGCGGCACTGGCGCGTTCGCACAGAGACGGCGGCACTGGCGCGTTCGCACAGAGACGGCGGCACTGGCGCGTTCGCACAGAGACGGCGGCACTGGCGCGTTCGCACAGAGACGGCGGCACTGGCGCGTTCGCACAGAGACGGCGGCACTGGCGCGTTCGCACAGAGACGGCGGCACTGGCGCGTTCGCACAGAGACGGCGGCACTGGCGCGTTCGCACAGAGACGGCGGCACTGGCGCGTTCGCACAGAGACGGCGGCACTGGCGCGTTCGCACAGAGACGGCGGCACTGGCGCGTTCGCACAGAGACGGCGGCACTGGCGCGTTCGCACAGAGACGGCGGCACTGGCGCGTTCGCACAGAGACGGCGGCACTGGCGCGTTCGCACAGAGACGGCGGCACTGGCGCGTTCGCACAGAGACGGCGGCACGACCTAAGAACTTCTTCCCAGCATCTTGAAGTGCCAGTCCCTGAGACTGGACGGGTAGAGAGCAGAGCTGCTGATACAGCCCAGAATGACACCATAAATCACAACTGACCAGAAACACCCAAAATGCAAGAACCATCCACGCTTTCTGCGGCTGATACAAGAATCCAGCACCCGATTGGCACTATGCCAATTAGCACTGGCATTCCAGATCTCAAGATGGCACCAGAGATGCCTGTTGGACCTCTGGAGCACAATGAGACCCCACAATCTTCTAAGAGGCGGAAGGCAGGTTTCCCAAACTACATGACAATACAGACAGACACTGGAGCTGCCCTGCCCGGCACACCCTGGCATAGCACTGTAAAGGTCCCTGGACCCTGTACCACCCAAAGCGGACTGAGCCTCCACAGCCCTTTCCCTTATCACGACTTGACCCCCGCCCTGTCATTCCCGATCCTGTCCCAGCCCTCATGCCTCCACTTATCTTTCTCGGGACCAAAGGACGGAATCCATCTTCGACACAGAAAACGCCACGTGTGCTAATGGACATCTGGGAGCATTGCCCAGTTCCTCTTCAACATCTACAATAACACGAGAAAACACACGCTCGCTAAGCCACCGCAGCACTAAGTATTGTACGGTAAAAGTCGACCCCTTCCACGACACCCACCTCCACAGAAGTTCCGGGGCGATCCGCTTGGCGTCTATTGCCACGGTTGTAGTCGCAAACCATCGTGTCTCGTTGCACCTAATACAGCGATAAACAGAAAACTGTAACGCTTTGCACTAGTCCCCAGCCCCACGCTCTTTCAAGCCCCCACCGTGGCTCACGGCAAACGCTCCTCGAAGTCCAAAGGGCCCAAAAAGACGCTGCAAAACAAGAAAAACTCTGAACCGAGTCACCACACCATACTGGGCTCCTCAACACCAACCGCCACCTGACCGTAGCTGCTGGCCGGCCTGCGCCTTCGCCCCTCCGAGCTCCTCTGAGCCACCTCCAAAAGCAAAGGCACTTGCTTGGATGCTGCCCAAAACCACTCTGCCCGTAGACGATACCATCTCACTCTCCTTTACCTAGACCGCTTGCCCGCCTGGTCGCCCTTGCTTTGGACTACCATGCTGTAGACGACAAAGAGGTGGAGCTACCGCCTGTAAAACACAAAGGACGGTCATACCTGCACCGGCAGCACGAGACCTGAAACCAGCTGATGCTTCAACCTGGCGCTCGTTGCTCGCCTTGCCCGAGGACCTGTGGTGCGGATACCCAGCGTTCCTCTTTACTTTGCACCTATTAAACAGATAAAGGATCAAACTTTAATAGAGACACACGTCACATCTTTGTACCACTACTCCTGAAGCTCTTACCTCAAACACACACCTCCGCTTCTCCAAAGACTTCTGCTCACGTAGATTAAACGGCTCAAAAGCTGTCAACTTCTGAAGGAGTGGCAGAGAACCTGCACTGAAGAGTCCCTGGACCTGAATGAGCTCCCTGCCTGGGGACTGGAGCTCAAATACCCTGAGCCCCGCCCACCCCCTTCCCACAACCCCCAAGGAAAGGGGAGGGGTCGATAGCCCGGGCTCCACCCACCACCCTTATCAAATTAGCTGGAATCTCACTGGAAATGACAGCACCTGCACATTATTACTGCTATTGCACCTGCAATAGGACTGAGGATGGATTTCAAGTTATATTTTCCAGGGAGCAGAGAGAAAATGAAATACAATAACTAACACTTCATTTTAATTACGATCAGGAATTCTGCAAAATTGCAAAGCACCTGGAATTAAATCAACAAACAAAACATAATGACAAACATACTTTGTACCACAGCTGCTACTGAACCTTCGCTACTCCTGAAGCTCTTACCTCAAACGAACACCCCTGCTTCTCCAAAGACTTCTGCTCACGTAGATAAAACGGCTCAAAAGCTGCCAACTGCTGAAAGACCGGCAGAGAACCTGCACCGAAGAGTCCCTGGACCTGAATGAGCTCCCTGCCTGGGGACTGGAGCTCAAATACCCTGAGCCCCGCCCACCCCCTTCCCAGGATCCCTGGGAAAAAAGGGGAGGGGTCGATCGCCCCGGGCTCCGCCCACCACCCTTATCAAATTAGCTGAAATCTGACTGGAAATGACAGCACCTGCACGTTATTACTGCTATGGCACCTGCGATGGGACTGAGTATGGATTTCAAGTTACATTTTCCAGGGAGCAGACAGAAAATGAAATGCAATACCTAACACTTCATTTTAATTACGATCAGGAATTCTGCAAATTTGCAAAGCACCTAGAATTAAATCAACAAATGAAACATAATGACAAACATACTTTGTACCACAGCTGCTACTGAACCTTTCTACTCCTGAAGCTCTTACCTCAAACGAACACCCCCGCTTCTCCAAAGACTTCTGCTCACGTAGATTAAACGGCTCAAAAGCTGTCGACTGCTGAAGGAGTGGCAGAGAACCTGCACTGAAGAGTCCCTGGACCTGAATGAGCTCCCTGCCTGGGGACTAGAGCTCAAATACCCTGAGCCCTGCCCACGCCCTTCCCATGATCCCTGGGAAAAAGGGAGGGGTCGATCGCCCCGGGCTCCACCCACCACCCTTATCAAATTAGCTGGAATCTCACTGGAAATGACAGCACCTGCACATTATTACTGCTATTGCACCTGCGATGGGACTGAGTATGGATTTCAAGTTACATTTTCCAGGGAGCAGACAGAAAATGAAATACAATACCTAACACTACATTTTAATTGTGATCAGGAATTCTGCAAAATTGCAAAGCACCTAGAATTAAACCAACAAATGAAACATAATGACAAACATTCTTTGTACCACAGCTGCTACTGAACCTTTTCTACTCCTGAAGCTCTTACCTCAAACGAACACCCCCGCTTCTCCAAAGACTTCTGCTCACGTAGATTAAACGGCTCAAAAGCTGTCGACTGCTGAAGGAGTGGCAGAGAACCTGCACTGAAGAGTCCCTGGACCTGAATGAGCTCCCTGCCTGGGGACTAGAGCTCAAATACCCTGAGCCCCGCCCACCCCCTTCCCATGATCCCTGGGAAAAGGGGAGGGGTCGATCGCCCCGGGCTCCGCCCACCACCCTTATCAAATTAGCTGGAATCTGACTGGAAATGACAGCACCTGCACGTTATTACTGCTATTGCACCTGCGATGGGACTGAGTATGGATTTCAAGTTACATTTTCCAGGGAGCAGAGAGAAAATGAAATACAATAACTAACACTTCATTTTAATTACGATCAGGAATTCTGCAAATTTGCAAAGCACCTAGAATTAAATCAACAAATGAAACATAATGACAAACATACTTTGTACCACAGCTGCTACTGAACCTTTACTACTCCTGAAGCTCTTACCTCAAACGAACACCCCCGCTTCTCCAAAGACTTCTGCTCACGTAGATAAAACGGCTCAAAAGCTGTCGACTGCTGAAGGAGTGGCAGAGAACCTGCACTGAAGAGTCCCTGGACCTGAATGAGCTCCCTGCCTGGGGACTGGAGCTCAAATACCCTGAGCCCCGCCCACGCCCTTCCCACAATCCCTGGGGAAAGGGGAGGGGTCGATCGCCCCGGGTGCCGCCCACCACCCTTATCGAATTAGCTGGAATCTGACTGGAAATGACAGCACCTGCACGTTGTTACTGCTATTGCACCTGCGATGCGACTGAGTACGGATGTTAACTTAGATTTTCTAGGAATTAGATTGAAATTGAGATACAATATTTATATTACTAATAAAATTGTGTATTCAAATTTCCTACAAAAAAGGGGCAGAGCTCAGTATCAAATATCAGAGGTCAGCGGCCAAGGGTCCGAGGTCAACGCTCTTATGTCAAGGATCAAAAGTGGAGGGTCGTGGCTCAAAGGTGAGACTTTGAGGGTCAGAGGGTCAGACTCAAAATACGGGGGTCAAAAGTCTACTGTCGGAGATCCGAGGTCAAAGGTGAATGGTCGAGGTCAAATGTCGAGGGTCAGAGAGTAAAGGTCAGAACTCAAAGATCAGAGTGAAGGGTCAAATGACAGAGAACAAGGGTGGGGTCAGAAGTTGAAGGTAAATATGTCAAAGGTCATGAAGTCAAATGGCAAGGGTCACGGGTCATAACTGGGAGGTCAAAGGTCAAGGGTCGGGGCGCAGAGGTCAAATATTGGGATAAAAGCTCAAATGGGGGTCAAGATGCTGTGGTCGGTGTCAAAGGCCAATGATCAAAGGTCAACTGTCAGAGGTGATGCGGTGGAGGGTCAGGGTCGAGAGGTCAAGTGTCAGGGCTCAAAGGTCACAGGTCGACTGTCAGGCATCAAAAGGCGGTGGTAGAAATTCAGAGGTCATGGGTCACAGATCGGAATGCAAAGGTCGGAAGTCCAGGGTGACTGTCAAAGAACACAGGTCAAAGGTCGGGACCAAAAGACAAATGTCGAGACGAATATCAGAGGTCCTGGGTCGGGTGAAGGGTCAAATGTCAAGAATCAAAGGTTAAAGATCAGCGATCAGAGGTCAAGGATTGGATGTCAGAGTCAAGGCTCACAAGTTCTCTACAGGCCTCTGTCAGACTGGGTCAGGCCCTGTCAAACCCATTGAGCCTCTGTCAGTCACCATTGAGCTCCCTCAGGCTGTGCTAGCCCTTGTCAGGCTCTGTTCCTCTTTGTCACTCTTTGTCTGGCCTTATCGATCTTTGTTATGCTCTATGGGGCTCTGTCGGACCCTGTCAACGTCTGTTGCTCTTTATTGAGCTTTCTCAGGCTCTGTCAGATTTTTGTCGATCTTACTCGTGGTTTGCTGAGCTTTACGAGCTCTATCGGAATTCGTTGGGCTCTCTCACGCTTTATTGGGCTGTCTCTGTTTCGGTTGAACTCTGTTGGTTTCTGTCGGGGGTGGGGGGCGTGGTTTCTGAGCGAAGTTCGCGGACTCTGAACCGGGGGCTCCGTCTGCGTTCCCCCTGGGTCCGAGAGCGTCCCCGCTCGCCCGCGATCCCGGGAACTGATACGACCCTCGGAGGGTGGAGGAGAACCCGCTTTCTCCCGTTTAGGAGTACGCAAAAAGGGGGACGGGTGGTGGTTTGACGCCAGCCTAGGAGCATGGGGGCTCCTTACGGGCGTCCTGGAGTCTCCCGGGTACTGGGAAAGGAACCGGGGAACCCCCGAACCGTTTGGAGGGGTCTTCGGGTGATGCTCCCGCTCAGATCGAGACGCCTTTGTGATTCCTGAAGAGTAGTCCCCTCCCTGTCCTTCCGGCCTCACACTGTATCCCCCGCTGTATCATTGGCTCCCAAGGACAGGAGGCCCCATGGCATCCTTACGGTCTCCCCCAGCCCCTATACACTCTGTTCATACCCCTCCTGAACCCCGCTTTCGACACCAGGGATGGGGCTGTGTCCCCGGACGACGCCCCGGCCTGTCCCCCAGAGAGCTGTGACGGTGGGAAAATCCATCGCTTTAATGGAAGGGGGGAGGGGGGAGCGCGAGGGGGAAAAATCATGGACTCCACGCAATCCAATATGAATTCGGGCAAAGCCATTTATTACAGAAACAAGCCTCCTTGTATATGCGGTTATTTCTCGATCACACGTCCACGCTCCGAGCGTGCGGTAGCCGATGGGACGCTGTTTCTGTTCGCGAGCTGTCGGCGCACCCGAGTCTCGCTGCTCGTGGGTCTGTTGATTTACGTGGTGTTTTCGGCTTTCCGAGGTGGCCTTCAAGTTCCTTTGTGCCTTGCTAGTTCAGTAACGAATCTCCGTCTCGTAGAAACCCGTCGGCACGGTAACTTCAAGAAAATCCCTCGACTCTCCCTGTTTATTTTTGAACCGGCCTAGCCTTGTTTACGACATGCTGATTCGTCTTTGAAATACGCTGCAGCGTACAACGTAGGATTACCGACATAAGTAAGGCTTAACTGCATCATATGTAATTGTAATGAATAAGATCAAACAAATATCCAGCAATTTCCAAGCTTTGAAAACATTTGTCAAAGCCTAATTCTACTATAACAATCTCATTAACGTGCTGATGTAATTTGTCAAAACTGCTATGAATAGATTGCGAACAATCAGACGAGTTTATATGACACATTCTCTCAAATTCTTCACTACCGTGGCCTAGCGTGCAAAGTAAAAGATCTACGGGGAATCGGGCGGCGTGAAAAACGCGGCGTCCGCGGAAGAAGGAGTAACGGTGAAAACTATTGTGCGCCTGGCTGCGCGAACGGGAAGATGTTTGGAAACGGACGCGGTGGGGTGTCTTTTACTGTTCGCTCAGCGGAAGGGGTGTGTTTGATCGACGAATGGATTTTTTTCTCCCGATACGTGGGAGGAAATAGGGACTGAACTGTGGGAAGCGGTCACGATGTGGAAGCGGGAGGCTCACGACCTCACGGGGCCCTGGCGGGAGGTCGGGCGACTGATGCGGGAAGTCTCGGAGGAGCCGGAGCTGTGCACCGTCGCCTTGGAGCCGTCCGCCGTGAACTGCCCCCCCTCAGAGAACTCCGAAAAATTGATACCGCTGGTATGTCCCGTATCAGATTTGGAGTTCTGGAGCGCAGAGCAAATCGTGCGCTCTGAACCGTTTAAGCCGTTCCCTGCCTCCGACAACGAATGGCATTGACCTGCGAGTTT
This sequence comes from Patagioenas fasciata, assembly GCF_037038585.1. Taxonomy (NCBI): domain Eukaryota; kingdom Metazoa; phylum Chordata; class Aves; order Columbiformes; family Columbidae; genus Patagioenas; species Patagioenas fasciata. The sequence continues at coordinate 170,026,708 of NC_092521.1, read as the reverse complement.
CGACGAGCCGGGACGACTTAATCCGTCTGACGTGGCTTTGCCGGAGCGCCCGATGGAGCGCCGGGGTGGAGCGCCGCGGAATCGCCCTTACTTCCGAGAGGAGACTCGTGTGCGTGGACTGAATGACTTACTGAGACGGCGAGAGAGACATATGCGAGAAGTTCTAAAAGCTAAGAAACCGTTGATGGCGACAACGGCAAAACTTTGCAATTAATAGCGTATGAAAACGTATCATATGCGATTAAGGACGGGTGAGAGGCAAGTAACAGGGAATGTAAAAACGTGGAAAATGAGAATGGCAGGAGGCGGAACTGGACCTCTCTCCTGAGGAGCTCTGAATTAAAGAAGAGGGAATACAAAAATGGGCTAGACAATGTACAAAGGATGGGATGTGGTCTCTGCTTCTGTAAAAGAAGCAGATGAATATTTGAGAGCGGTAGACAAAAAAAGGCTAGACACTGGATGGGCGGATGGGTTTACGAATACACGTCGACTTACTGATCCGCGGAGAAACGTGATGGAAATGTATATCGGTGATAGTAACGATAATTTGGGTGCTGCCCCTGTGCGTTATGGCTGAGATACTCCTCGATATCGCTCTTATAATGCAGTGCAATGCTGGCGAGGGGTAATCGTAGATGCGACCGTTGAAGGGTCTATGTTAGCTGATGGTATTATAGCGATGCCGCTGCACGTAGATAACAGAGGACAAAGGCGGTTGTCGCCCTTTGATTGGAAAAACGTTGATAAATTGCAAATTGCAGAAATGCAATAGGGTAAGGACAATAAATATATGATGCAGCAAATGCATTAATTTTTTTACGAGGCAAGTACGGAATCCAACAAATCTTAAATGCATTCATGAAGTTACTCGGTCCCCCAATGGGGTATTTGCTGTTCTTGGGCAAGTGGCAGGGGAAGGTGGAACTGGCAGGATTAGAAAATGTTAATTTACCAGCGGGTCATCCCTTACGATTACCTACCGCTGAGCGACTGCTAGGTCGTGGGAGATAGGCGGATGGTGCTGCTCTGGCGGAGCTTCGTCCGAGGATTTTGCGGCGGGGGCTGGCTCTGGCAGCAGTGAAAGAAACGCCAAATATATGTAACCCTGTGCTACCGTATTCTACAATAAAGCAGGGTCCTGAGGAACCATACATGAAGTTTGTGGACCATTAAAAAGAAGCTATACATGCTTCTCCTAACCTGACTCCAGAGGCAAAACCTGCTGTATGGAAATATCCGGCCGTGATGAATGCGAACGCCCGATGCCGACGGAAATTAGCCGGCTAGGGAAAAACTGCTTCTGCGACGCAGACCGTGGGAGCTTGGACACGAGTAACGATGGTGCGACGGGAGGTAGAAAAACGAAAAATACACGCCCGAGCCCACACTGAGGCCTCGGCGGCAGCGCTTTAGCCTGCGACGAAAACCAAAGGCGTTGTTCTGCGGCCTAGCGTGTTTTACTTACGGACAGACGAGACATCTGAAAAGAAACTGCCCACGGTACACTTAACGGCATTACAAAAATGGCATAATTGCCAAATTAATTGTGTAGCACATTCTCTTTATATTGTGGCAGTTGTACAAATAATATGTAGAGCGCATCTGCAGCAAGTTTCCAATGCCTTGTTGTTTGAAGCGTTATTAGATTTGTGAAACGTGTGAGATTACAGGACAGCACCAGTAATTATAATGCATATAAAAAGCCACTCTAACCTACCAGGTGCTCTAGTTGACGGAAACATTATACACAAATTTGTAGCGATGACAAATGTATCTCCTTATGAACGAGCCAGACACGCTCACAAATACTTCCATCGATCCTCGGCGTCGCTCCGAACGTGCTTCACGCTGACCGAGGAACGAGCTGGATCCGTTACGACAGCTTGTCCTGATTGAGCCGACGTAATGCCGTTGCGACAAAAGGCGGTAAATCCTCGGGGCTTGCGACCGGATCAGTTATATCAAACTAATATGACTGAATTTGCACCATTTGGCCAACAAAAGTACATTCGTGTGTCCATACACACCTGTTCAGGACTGCTGCATCAGTCCTCAGCAAACGCAAAAGTGGTAGAGCATCATTTATTACAATCTCTTGCTCTCAAGAGTGTTCCTACACAGATCAAAACAGATAAGAGTCCCGCCTACCGTTCTGACACACTTGCAACCTTCCTCGTCTTGTGGAAGGTACAACACCTGGTCAAAGTCCCTTATAATTCTACTGGCCAAGCAATTATGGAACGTGCACACCGCACCCTGAAAAATGTTTTGTCTGTTTTGATAAAACAAGAGGGAATTGATGTGAGTCCAGAAGAAGCTTTTATGAACGCATTGTATGTACTGAACTGGCTTAATCGTAAAAGTAACACTGAAATGGAACCTGTTGTTATGCACCATATAAAAAATGTCAAAGATTTTTCTGAAAATGTACCTAAGGTTAGTGTGTTTAAACTGACAACACAAAGATAGGAAGGTCCTATGTCATTAATAACCTGGGTAAGGGGATATCCTTGTGTTTCTAAAAGTAACCATAAAAATGGATCCCAGTAAGGTAGGACAGACATTGGCCACCTAACGAAGAAAAATCCAATTGCAACAATGACAACCCTTAACCTTACAAGTGTTATTACTTTTAGCAAAGGATGTAGCCAATGTTGACAATAACACTTCATAAAATAGAGCTGCAGTGAATTTTTCAATAATAGCCATGGTCACAGTTATGAAGAGTTTAATTGTAACTGCAGTTGGAAATTTTATTTAATATAATATTAACAATACGCCACAAACACAGTGTGAAATACAGAGTAAGAACATTAAGATTTATACAGTTAAAATTACCAAGAACAGACCTGTTTTGAAGGCTCTTTTTAAGCATCAAGAACACCCAACTCCAAATACCCAAAATCTTCTATTACTTTGATGTTCTGCAAATCTTAAAATATAAAAATATAAAAGACAGGGAGATGTACCGGCGGAGTTCCCCCCTCCCAGATGGATGGAGCTGTCACCAGCCAGACTGAGAGATGAAGCCAGAGACAAAAAAATACAAACGAGCCCCATGAGGTGGGAACAATGAACGAGCAAGCGCCGGGCACGCGCGTGCAGAGCGCGTGGACAGTACACGCAGCATATCACGTTATTGCACGGCACATGTTACAAACAATCACATTGTTGCTAGGCACTTGGACAGGGCAGCTTTGGTATAAAGCCAGCCCCGGCCGACAACAACGTGAACTCTGCGAACATCGCATCGGTGCGTCGGGTTCCGTCGCCCGCATGGTAAAGCAACGATTCGGTCCAACAGCAATAGCTGAGTCTGGGGTCTTCGTGATTCTCAGCGGATCCTTTCCACGGACCTCAGACAGGTCTTCACTTTGTGCAGTTGGAGATACTGTTTTCAGTCATATTAACAATGTGGTCGCCTAAAAAGAAAAAAAGAAATTGTTAACATGCTCAGTGAAAAAACAGCACGCTACAGAAAACATTAGTCACCAATGCTCTTGGCTGTGAACGGTAAAACACCAGTGAAGAGAATGCCCGCCCTCCTACCCATGGCAACTCCATTCCAGATGATGGTAACAACCTATGCATACACAATTTAGTATATATGAACAAATTAACCACGGATGCCTAGAGCTCAGTCCGCCCACCCCTGACTCTGCAGCTCCGGGCAGAGCAGCTCCGAGCCAAACACGCACACGTGCAGACCAAAGTTCCACAGCACGTTACAGACAACATCACTACAACAGCACCAAAAATGCTCAACAACAAGAACAACTCCAAGACCAGACCCCACATCGATCAGAAGAACCGGCACAGAGGCAGCAGTGAGGCGAGCAGCCTCTACTGCAACCCCGGAATAAAAAGGAGCCCAACGTCACGGCCCCTTACGAATGGCACTGGCGCAAACACGCAGGGACAGCGCAAGCACAAGAAGCTGCTGCAAGACTCAAAAACTTCAAGATGCTGGGAAGAAGTGCCAGTCCCTGAGACTGGATGGGTAGAGAGCAGAGCTGCCGATGCAGCCCAGAACTACGCCACAAACACAACTGACCAGCGACATCCACGGCACAAGAACCGTCCACGCTTTCGGCTGCTGATACAAGAAAACCAGCACCCAATTGGCGCTGCGCCAATCGGCACCGGCATTCCAGATCCCGGGATGGCACCCGAGATGCCTGTCGTGCCCCTCGAGCACAACGAGACCCCAGCGTCGTCTGACAGGCGCAAGGCAGGCTTCCCGAACTACACGACAACAGACACAGGCTGGAGCTGCCCTGCCCGGCACACCCTGCCATCGCTCTGCAAAGTCCCCAGGGTCTTTTCACCGCCCAAAGGGGACTGTTCCTGGATGGCTCTTTCCCCTATGGGAACTTGAACACCCTCCCTGCGATTCCCAGCCCCTTCCCAGCCCTCGTGTCTCCACTTAGCTTTCAGACGGCCCAGGGACCGAATCCATCTTCGACAGAGCATAACACCACGTGCGCTAACGGGCATCTCCCCGCATCGCCGGCTTCCTCTTCAACATCTACAGCAACACGAGAAAACACACGCTCACCGAGCCGTGCCAGCACACAGTATGGCGGGGTGAACGCCGACCCCTTCCGCAGCACCCACCTCCTGCTAAGTTCCACGGCGTTCCGCTCAGCGTGTGGTGCCTCGGGCGCAGTCAGAAACCCGCATCGCTCGTGACGCCTAAGACAGCGAGAAACAAAGGAACCGTAGCGCTTGGAACGAGTCCCCTGCCCCACGCTCCTCCTCGCCCCTACCCCGGCTCACCGCAAACGCTCCTCCAAGTGCAAAGGGCCAAAAAGGAGCCTGCAAAACAAGAAGGAAACGCTGAACCGAGTCACCACGCGACACTGGGCTCCTCAACTCCCACCGCCGCCTCACCTTCTCGGCTGCTGCCGGTCGGCGTGCGGCTTCGCTCCTCCGAGCTCGTCTGCGGCACCTGCAAAAACAAAGGCACCCGCTCGGACGCTGCCCGGAAGCACAGCCTGCCCGCGGACGGGCCAGCCTCCCCCTCCCTTACCTGGGCCGCTCGCCCGCCTGCCCGCCCTTGCTTTGGACTGCCACGCTGTTGACCACAAAGAGGTTCAGCTACCGCCCGTAAAACACAACCTGACTAGGCTTGGGTGACACAAACGGACTTGCACTTCTTTGACTCATTTTAAGCAGAGCCTCTCCTTGGGGAAAAAAAATGCCCACTCTGAGCTCCCGAACACTAGGGAGCCGTGGGGAAACCAGTGAAAGCCAAGACCGACAGCAGCAACGTCAAGTGGAATTTCGCTCAAATTCTGATGGTGCACTTAAAAGACTCTCTCTGTCCTACCAATGACTGGTCCCTTGTAGGAAGGACAAACTTTCTTACCTGAACAGCCTAAATTGAAGACGCCCGCCCCTCCGGCAACCTGATTGGCTGCCTACGCACATCAACTGCCACTCTCCCGGTCTAGCAGCGCTCCGCCCCTCCAGCCCTCCCGAGCGATCCGATTGGCCCGCTCTGCATCCTCACTCGCCTGCTCGCCGCCCTGCCGGGACCACCCCACCCTTTGCCCGCGCGGCTTCCAACAGCCGCGTTTAAAAGGAAACAACAAACCGCGCTCCTTTGCTTGACGCTGAAAAGCGGGGCGGATGCTTACCCACGGCAGAAAAAACCCTTCTATCTTGCATTGCCCTTCGGCATTACAATTGCACAGGTATGAACTCGGTCGGGCTGAGAGGTGAAGCCAGGGACAAAAGAAACCAAAGGAGCCCCATGAGGTGGGAACAATGAACGAGCAAGCGCCGGGCACGCGCGTGCAGAGCGCGTGGACAGTACACGCAGCATATCACGTTATTGCACGGCACATGTTACAAACAATCACATTGTTGCTAGGCACTTGGACAGGGCAGCTTTGGTATAAAGCCAGCCCCGGCCGACAACAACGTGAACTCTGCGAACATCGCATCGGTGCGTCGGGTTCCGTCGCCCGCATGGTAAAGCAACGATTCGGTCCAACAGCAATAGCTGAGTCTGGGGTCTTCGTGATTCTCAGCGGATCCTTTCCACGGACCTCAGACAGGTCTTCACTTTGTGCAGTTGGAGATACTGTTTTCAGTCATATTAACAATGTGGTCGCCTAAAAAGAAAAAAAGAAATTGTTAACATGCTCAGTGAAAAAACAGCACGCTACAGAAAACATTAGTCACCAATGCTCTTGGCTGTGAACGGTAAAACACCAGTGAAGAGACTGCCCGCCCTCCTACCCATGGCAACTCCATTCCAGATGATGGTAACAACCTCTGCATACACAATTTAGTATATATGAACAAATTAACCACGGATGCCTAGAGCTCAGTCCGCCCACCCCTGACTCTGCAGCTCCGGGCAGAGCAGCTCCGAGCCAAACACGCACACGTGCAGACCAAAGTTCCACAGCACGTTACAGACAACATCACTACAACAGCACCAAAAATGCTCAACAACAAGACCAACTCCAAGACCAGACCCCGCATCGATCAGAAGAACCGGCACAGAGGCAGCAGTGAGGCGAGCAGCCTCTACTGCAACCCCGGAATAAAAAGGAGCCCAACGTCACGGCCCCTTACGAATGGCACTGGCGCAAACACGCAGGGACAGCGCAAGCACAAGAAGCTGCTGCAAGACTCAAAAACTTCAAGATGCTGGGAAGAAGTGCCAGTCCCTGAGACTGGATGGGTAGAGAGCAGAGCTGCCGATGCAGCCCAGAACTACGCCACAAACACAACTGACCAGCGACATCCACGGCACAAGAACCGTCCACGCTTTCGGCTGCTGATACAAGAAAACCAGCACCCAATTGGCGCTGCGCCAATCGGCACCGGCATTCCAGATCCCGGGATGGCACCCGAGATGCCTGTCGTGCCCCTCGAGCACAACGAGACCCCAGCGTCGTCTGACAGGCGCAAGGCAGGCTTCCCGAACTACACGACAACAGACACAGGCTGGAGCTGCCCTGCCCGGCACACCCTGCCATCGCTCTGCAAAGTCCCCAGGGTCTTTTCACCGCCCAAAGGGGACTGTTCCTGGATGGCTCTTTCCCCTATGGGAACTTGAACACCCTCCCTGCGATTCCCAGCCCCTTCCCAGCCCTCGTGTCTCCACTTAGCTTTCAGACGGCCCAGGGACCGAATCCATCTTCGACAGAGCATAACACCACGTGCGCTAACGGGCATCTCCCCGCATCGCCGGCTTCCTCTTCAACATCTACAGTAACACGAGAAAACACACGCTCACCGAGCCGTGCCAGCACACAGTATGGCGGGGTGAACGCCGACCCCTTCCGCAGCACCCACCTCCTGCTAAGTTCCACGGCGTTCCGCTCAGCGTGTGGTGCCTCGGGCGCAGTCAGAAACCCGCATCGCTCGTGACGCCTAAGACAGCGAGAAACAAAGGAACCGTAGCGCTTGGAACGAGTCCCCTGCCCCACGCTCCTCCTCGCCCCTACCCCGGCTCACCGCAAACGCTCCTCCAAGTGCAAAGGGCCAAAAAGGAGCCTGCAAAACAAGAAGGAAACGCTGAACCGAGTCACCACGCGACACTGGGCTCCTCAACTCCCACCGCCGCCTCACCTTCTCGGCTGCTGCCGGTCGGCGTGCGGCTTCGCTCCTCCGAGCTCGTCTGCGGCACCTGCAAAAACAAAGGCACCCGCTCGGACGCTGCCCGGAAGCACAGCCTGCCCGCGGACGGGCCAGCCTCCCCCTCCCTTACCTGGGCCGCTCGCCCGCCTGCCCGCCCTTGCTTTGGACTGCCACGCTGTTGACCACAAAGAGGTTCAGCTACCGCCCGTAAAACACAACCTGACTAGGCTTGGGTGACACAAACGGACTTGCACTTCTTTGACTCATTTTAAGCAGAGCCTCTCCTTGGGGAAAAAAAATGCCCACTCTGAGCTCCCGAACACTAGGGAGCCGTGGGGAAACCAGTGAAAGCCAAGACCGACAGCAGCAACGTCAAGTGGAATTTCGCTCAAATTCTGATGGTGCACTTAAAAGCCTCTCTCTGTCCTACCAATGACTGGTCCCTTGTAGGAAGGACAAACTTTCTTACCTGAACAGCCTAAATTGAAGACGCCCGCCCCTCCGGCAACCTGATTGGCTGCCTACGCACATCAACTGCCACTCTCCCGGTCTAGCAGCGCTCCGCCCCTCCAGCCCTCCCGAGCGATCCGATTGGCCCGCTCTGCATCCTCACTCGCCTGCTCGCCGCCCTGCCGGGACCACCCCACCCTTTGCCCGCGCGGCTTCCAACAGCCGCGTTTAAAAGGAAACAACAAACCGCGCTCCTTTGCTTGACGCTGAAAAGCGGGGCGGATGCTTACCCACGGCAGAAAAAACCCTTCTATCTTGCATTGCCCTTCGGCATTACAATTGCACAGGTATGAACTCGGTCGGGCTGAGAGGTGAAGCCAGGGACAAAAGAAACCAAAGGAGCCCCATGAGGTGGGAACAATGAACGAGCAAGCGCCGGGCACGCGCGTGCAGAGCGCGTGGACAGTACACGCAGCATATCACGTTATTGCACGGCACATGTTACAAACAATCACATTGTTGCTAGGCACTTGGACAGGGCAGCTTTGGTATAAAGCCAGCCCCGGTCGACAACAACGTGAACTCTGCGAACATCGCATCGGTGCGTCGGGTTCCGTCGCTCGCATGGTAAAGCAACGATTCGGTCCAACAGCAATAGCTGAGTCTGGGGTCTTCGTGATTCTCAGCGGATCCTTTCCACGGACCTCAGACAGGTCTTCGCTTTGTGCAGTTGGAGATACTGTTTTCAGTCATATTAACAATGTGGTCGCCTAAAAAGAAAAAAAGAAATTGTTAACATGCTCAGTGAAAAAACAGCACGCTACAGAAAACATTAGTCACCAATGCTCTTGGCTGTGAACGGTAAAACACCAGTGAAGAGAATGCCCGCCCTCCTACCCATGGCAACTCCATTCCAGATGATGGTAACAACCTATGCATACACAATTTAGTATATATGAACAAATTAACCACGGATGCCTAGAGCTCAGTCCGCCCACCCCTGACTCTGCAGCTCCGGGCAGAGCAGCTCTGAGCCAAACACGCACACGTGCAGACCAAAGTTCCACAGCACGTTACAGACAACATCACCACAACAGCACCAAAAATGCTCAACAACATGACCAACTCCAAGACCAGACCCCGCATCGATCAGAAGAACCGGCACAGAGGCAGCAGTGAGGCGAGCAGCCTCTACTGCAACCCCGGAATAAAAAGGAGCCCAACGTCACGGCCCCTTACGAATGGCACTGGCGCAAACACGCAGGGACAGCGCAAGCACAAGAAGCTGCTGCAAGACTCAAAAACTTCAAGATGCTGGGAAGAAGTGCCAGTCCCTGAGACTGGATGGGTAGAGAGCAGAGCTGCCGATGCAGCCCAGAACTACGCCACAAACACAACTGACCAGCGACATCCACGGCACAAGAACCGTCCACGCTTTCGGCTGCTGATACAAGAAAACCAGCACCCAATTGGCGCTGCGCCAATCGGCACCGGCATTCCAGATCCCGGGATGGCACCCGAGATGCCTGTCGTGCCCCTCGAGCACAACGAGACCCCAGCGTCGTCTGACAGGCGCAAGGCAGGCTTCCCGAACTACACGACAACAGACACAGGCTGGAGCTGCCCTGCCCGGCACACCCTGCCATCGCTCTGCAAAGTCCCCAGGGTCTTTTCACCGCCCAAAGGGGACTGTTCCTGGATGGCTCTTTCCCCTATGGGAACTTGAACACCCTCCCTGCGATTCCCAGCCCCTTCCCAGCCCTCGTGTCTCCACTTAGCTTTCAGACGGCCCAGGGACCGAATCCATCTTCGACAGAGCATAACACCACGTGCGCTAACGGGCATCTCCCCGCATCGCCGGCTTCCTCTTCAACATCTACAGTAACACGAGAAAACACACGCTCACCGAGCCGTGCCAGCACACAGTATGGCGGGGTGAACGCCGACCCCTTCCGCAGCACCCACCTCCTGCTAAGTTCCACGGCGTTCCGCTCAGCGTGTGGTGCCTCGGGCGCAGTCAGAAACCCGCATCGCTCGTGACGCCTAAGACAGCGAGAAACAAAGGAACCGTAGCGCTTGGAACGAGTCCCCTGCCCCACGCTCCTCCTCGCCCCTACCCCGGCTCACCGCAAACGCTCCTCCAAGTGCAAAGGGCCAAAAAGGAGCCTGCAAAACAAGAAGGAAACGCTGAACCGAGTCACCACGCGACACTGGGCTCCTCAACTCCCACCGCCGCCTCACCTTCTCGGCTGCTGCCGGTCGGCGTGCGGCTTCGCTCCTCCGAGCTCGTCTGCGGCACCTGCAAAAACAAAGGCACCCGCTCGGACGCTGCCCGGAAGCACAGCCTGCCCGCGGACGGGCCAGCCTCCCCCTCCCTTACCTGGGCCGCTCGCCCGCCTGCCCGCCCTTGCTTTGGACTGCCACGCTGTTGACCACAAAGAGGTTCAGCTACCGCCCGTAAAACACAACCTGACTAGGCTTGGGTGACACAAACGGACTTGCACTTCTTTGACTCATTTTAAGCAGAGCCTCTCCTTGGGGAAAAAAAATGCCCACTCTGAGCTCCCGAACACTAGGGAGCCGTGGGGAAACCAGTGAAAGCCAAGACCGACAGCAGCAACGTCAAGTGGAATTTCGCTCAAATTCTGATGGTGCACTTAAAAGCCTCTCTCTGTCCTACCAATGACTGGTCCCTTGTAGGAAGGACAAACTTTCTTACCTGAACAGCCTAAATTGAAGACGCCCGCCCCTCCGGCAACCTGATTGGCTGCCTACGCACATCAACTGCCACTCTCCCGGTCTAGCAGCGCTCCGCCCCTCCAGCCCTCCCGAGCGATCCGATTGGCCCGCTCTGCATCCTCACTCGCCTGCTCGCCGCCCTGCCGGGACCACCCCACCCTTTGCCCGCGCGGCTTCCAACAGCCGCGTTTAAAAGGAAACAACAAACCGCGCTCCTTTGCTTGACGCTGAAAAGCGGGGCGGATGCTTACCCACGGCAGAAAAAACCCTTCTATCTTGCATTGCCCTTCGGCATTACAATTGCACAGGTATGAACTCGGTCGGGCTGAGAGGTGAAGCCAGGGACAAAAGAAACCAAAGGAGCCCCATGAGGTGGGAACAATGAACGAGCAAGCGCCGGGCACGCGCGTGCAGAGCGCGTGGACAGTACACGCAGCATATCACGTTATTGCACGGCACATGTTACAAACAATCACATTGTTGCTAGGCACTTGGACAGGGCAGCTTTGGTATAAAGCCAGCCCCGGTCGACAACAACGTGAACTCTGCGAACATCGCATCGGTGCGTCGGGTTCCGTCGCTCGCATGGTAAAGCAACGATTCGGTCCAACAGCAATAGCTGAGTCTGGGGTCTTCGTGATTCTCAGCGGATCCTTTCCACGGACCTCAGACAGGTCTTCGCTTTGTGCAGTTGGAGATACTGTTTTCAGTCATATTAACAATGTGGTCGCCTAAAAAGAAAAAAAGAAATTGTTAACATGCTCAGTGAAAAAACAGCACGCTACAGAAAACATTAGTCACCAATGCTCTTGGCTGTGAACGGTAAAACACCAGTGAAGAGAATGCCCGCCCTCCTACCCATGGCAACTCCATTCCAGATGATGGTAACAACCTATGCATACACAATTTAGTATATATGAACAAATTAACCACGGATGCCTAGAGCTCAGTCCGCCCACCCCTGACTCTGCAGCTCCGGGCAGAGCAGCTCCGAGCCAAACACGCACACGTGCAGACCAAAGTTCCACAGCACGTTACAGACAACATCACTACAACAGCACCAAAAATGCTCAACAACAAGAACAACTCCAAGACCAGACCCCGCATCGATCAGAAGAACCGGCACAGAGGCAGCAGTGAGGCGAGCAGCCTCTACTGCAACCCCGGAATAAAAAGGAGCCCAACGTCACGGCCCCTTACGAATGGCACTGGCGCAAACACGCAGGGACAGCGCAAGCACAAGAAGCTGCTGCAAGACTCAAAAACTTCAAGATGCTGGGAAGAAGTGCCAGTCCCTGAGACTGGATGGGTAGAGAGCAGAGCTGCCGATGCAGCCCAGAACTACGCCACAAACACAACTGACCAGCGACATCCACGGCACAAGAACCGTCCACGCTTTCGGCTGCTGATACAAGAAAACCAGCACCCAATTGGCGCTGCGCCAATCGGCACCGGCATTCCAGATCCCGGGATGGCACCCGAGATGCCTGTCGTGCCCCTCGAGCACAACGAGACCCCAGCGTCGTCTGACAGGCGCAAGGCAGGCTTCCCGAACTACACGACAACAGACACAGGCTGGAGCTGCCCTGCCCGGCACACCCTGCCATCGCTCTGCAAAGTCCCCAGGGTCTTTTCACCGCCCAAAGGGGACTGTTCCTGGATGGCTCTTTCCCCTATGGGAACTTGAACACCCTCCCTGCGATTCCCAGCCCCTTCCCAGCCCTCGTGTCTCCACTTAGCTTTCAGACGGCCCAGGGACCGAATCCATCTTCGACAGAGCATAACACCACGTGCGCTAACGGGCATCTCCCCGCATCGCCGGCTTCCTCTTCAACATCTACAGTAACACGAGAAAACACACGCTCACCGAGCCGTGCCAGCACACAGTATGGCGGGGTGAACGCCGACCCCTTCCGCAGCACCCACCTCCTGCTAAGTTCCACGGCGTTCCGCTCAGCGTGTGGTGCCTCGGGCGCAGTCAGAAACCCGCATCGCTCGTGACGCCTAAGACAGCGAGAAACAAAGGAACCGTAGCGCTTGGAACGAGTCCCCTGCCCCACGCTCCTCCTCGCCCCTACCCCGGCTCACCGCAAACGCTCCTCCAAGTGCAAAGGGCCAAAAAGGAGCCTGCAAAACAAGAAGGAAACGCTGAACCGAGTCACCACGCGACACTGGGCTCCTCAACTCCCACCGCCGCCTCACCTTCTCGGCTGCTGCCGGTCGGCGTGCGGCTTCGCTCCTCCGAGCTCGTCTGCGGCACCTGCAAAAACAAAGGCACCCGCTCGGACGCTGCCCGGAAGCACAGCCTGCCCGCGGACGGGCCCGCCTCCCCCTCCCTTACCTGGGCCGCTCGCCCGCCTGCCCGCCCTTGCTTTGGACTGCCACGCTGTTGACCACAAAGAGGTTCAGCTACCGCCCGTAAAACACAACCTGACTAGGCTTGGGTGACACAAACGGACTTGCACTTCTTTGACTCATTTTAAGCAGAGCCTCTCCTTGGGGAAAAAAAATGCCCACTCTGAGCTCCCGAACACTAGGGAGCCGTGGGGAAACCAGTGAAAGCCAAGACCGACAGCAGCAACGTCAAGTGGAATTTCGCTCAAATTCTGATGGTGCACTTAAAAGCCTCTCTCTGTCCTACCAATGACTGGTCCCTTGTAGGAAGGACAAACTTTCTTACCTGAACAGCCTAAATTGAAGACGCCCGCCCCTCCGGCAACCTGATTGGCTGCCTACGCACATCAACTGCCACTCTCCCGGTCTAGCAGCGCTCCGCCCCTCCAGCCCTCCCGAGCGATCCGATTGGCCCGCTCTGCATCCTCACTCGCCTGCTCGCCGCCCTGCCGGGACCACCCCACCCTTTGCCCGCGCGGCTTCCAACAGCCGCGTTTAAAAGGAAACAACAAACCGCGCTCCTTTGCTTGACGCTGAAAAGCGGGGCGGATGCTTACCCACGGCAGAAAAAACCCTTCTATCTTGCATTGCCCTTCGGCATTACAATTGCACAGGTATGAACTCGGTCGGGCTGAGAGGTGAAGCCAGGGACAAAAGAAACCAAAGGAGCCCCATGAGGTGGGAACAATGAACGAGCAAGCGCCGGGCACGCGCGTGCAGAGCGCGTGGACAGTACACGCAGCATATCACGTTATTGCACGGCACATGTTACAAACAATCACATTGTTGCTAGGCACTTGGACAGGGCAGCTTTGGTATAAAGCCAGCCCCGGCCGACAACAACGTGAACTCTGCGAACATCGCATCGGTGCGTCGGGTTCCGTCGCTCGCATGGTAAAGCAACGATTCGGTCCAACAGCAATAGCTGAGTCTGGGGTCTTTGTGATTCTCAGCGGATCCTTTCCACGGACCTCAGACAGGTCTTCACTTTGTGCAGTTGGAGATACTGTTTTCAGTCATATTAACAATGTGGTCGCCTAAAAAGAAAAAAAGAAATTGTTAACATGCTCAGTGAAAAAACAGCACGCTACAGAAAACATTAGTCACCAATGCTCTTGGCTGTGAACGGTAAAACACCAGTGAAGAGAATGCCCGCCCTCCTACCCATGGCAACTCCATTCCAGATGATGGTAACAACCTATGCATACACAATTTAGTATATATGAACAAATTAACCACGGATGCCTAGAGCTCAGTCCGCCCACCCCTGACTCTGCAGCTCCGGGCAGAGCAGCTCCGAGCCAAACACGCACACGTGCAGACCAAAGTTCCACAGCACGTTACAGACAACATCACTACAACAGCACCAAAAATGCTCAACAACAAGAACAACTCCAAGACCAGACCCCACATCGATCAGAAGAACCGGCACAGAGGCAGCAGTGAGGCGAGCAGCCTCTACTGCAACCCCGGAATAAAAAGGAGCCCAACGTCACGGCCCCTTACGAATGGCACTGGCGCAAACACGCAGGGACAGCGCAAGCACAAGAAGCTGCTGCAAGACTCAAAAACTTCAAGATGCTGGGAAGAAGTGCCAGTCCCTGAGACTGGATGGGTAGAGAGCAGAGCTGCCGATGCAGCCCAGAACTACGCCACAAACACAACTGACCAGCGACATCCACGGCACAAGAACCGTCCACGCTTTCGGCTGCTGATACAAGAAAACCAGCACCCAATTGGCGCTGCGCCAATCGGCACCGGCATTCCAGATCCCGGGATGGCACCCGAGATGCCTGTCGTGCCCCTCGAGCACAACGAGACCCCAGCGTCGTCTGACAGGCGCAAGGCAGGCTTCCCGAACTACACGACAACAGACACAGGCTGGAGCTGCCCTGCCCGGCACACCCTGCCATCGCTCTGCAAAGTCCCCAGGGTCTTTTCACCGCCCAAAGGGGACTGTTCCTGGATGGCTCTTTCCCCTATGGGAACTTGAACACCCTCCCTGCGATTCCCAGCCCCTTCCCAGCCCTCGTGTCTCCACTTAGCTTTCAGACGGCCCAGGGACCGAATCCATCTTCGACAGAGCATAACACCACGTGCGCTAACGGGCATCTCCCCGCATCGCCGGCTTCCTCTTCAACATCTACAGTAACACGAGAAAACACACGCTCACCGAGCCGTGCCAGCACACAGTATGGCGGGGTGAACGCCGACCCCTTCCGCAGCACCCACCTCCTGCTAAGTTCCACGGCGTTCCGCTCAGCGTGTGGTGCCTCGGGCGCAGTCAGAAACCCGCATCGCTCGTGACGCCTAAGACAGCGAGAAACAAAGGAACCGTAGCGCTTGGAACGAGTCCCCTGCCCCACGCTCCTCCTCGCCCCTACCCCGGCTCACCGCAAACGCTCCTCCAAGTGCAAAGGGCCAAAAAGGAGCCTGCAAAACAAGAAGGCAACGCTGAACCGAGTCACCACGCGACACTGGGCTCCTCAACTCCCACCGCCGCCTCACCTTCTCGGCTGCTGCCGGTCGGCGTGCGGCTTCGCTCCTCCGAGCTCGTCTGCGGCACCTGCAAAAACAAAGGCACCCGCTCGGACGCTGCCCGGAAGCACAGCCTGCCCGCGGACGGGCCCGCCTCCCCCTCCCTTACCTGGGCCGCTCGCCCGCCTGCCCGCCCTTGCTTTGGACTGCCACGCTGTTGACCACAAAGAGGTTCAGCTACCGCCCGTAAAACACAACCTGACTAGGCTTGGGTGACACAAACGGACTTGCACTTCTTTGACTCATTTTAAGCAGAGCCTCTCCTTGGGGAAAAAAAATGCCCACTCTGAGCTCCCGAACACTAGGGAGCCGTGGGGAAACCAGTGAAAGCCAAGACCGACAGCAGCAACGTCAAGTGGAATTTCGCTCAAATTCTGATGGTGCACTTAAAAGACTCTCTCTGTCCTACCAATGACTGGTCCCTTGTAGGAAGGACAAACTTTCTTACCTGAACAGCCTAAATTGAAGACGCCCGCCCCTCCGGCAACCTGATTGGCTGCCTACGCACATCAACTGCCACTCTCCCGGTCTAGCAGCGCTCCGCCCCTCCAGCCCTCCCGAGCGATCCGATTGGCCCGCTCTGCATCCTCACTCGCCTGCTCGCCGCCCTGCCGGGACCACCCCACCCTTTGCCCGCGCGGCTTCCAACAGCCGCGTTTAAAAGGAAACAACAAACCGCGCTCCTTTGCTTGACGCTGAAAAGCGGGGCGGATGCTTACCCACGGCAGAAAAAACCCTTCTATCTTGCATTGCCCTTCGGCATTACAATTGCACAGGTATGAACTCGGTCGGGCTGAGAGGTGAAGCCAGGGACAAAAGAAACCAAAGGAGCCCCATGAGGTGGGAACAATGAACGAGCAAGCGCCGGGCACGCGCGTGCAGAGCGCGTGGACAGTACACGCAGCATATCACGTTATTGCACGGCACATGTTACAAACAATCACATTGTTGCTAGGCACTTGGACAGGGCAGCTTTGGTATAAAGGCAGCCCCGGCCGACAACAACGTGAACTCTGCGAACATCGCATCGGTGCGTCGGGTTCCGTCGCTCGCATGGTAAAGCAACGATTCGGTCCAACAGCAATAGCTGAGTCTGGGGTCTTCGTGATTCTCAGCGGATCCTTTCCACGGACCTCAGACAGGTCTTCACTTTGTGCAGTTGGAGATACTGTTTTCAGTCATATTAACAATGTGGTCGCCTAAAAAGAAAAAAAGAAATTGTTAACATGCTCAGTGAAAAAACAGCACGCTACAGAAAACATTAGTCACCAATGCTCTTGGCTGTGAACGGTAAAACACCAGTGAAGAGAATGCCCGCCCTCCTACCCATGGCAACTCCATTCCAGATGATGGTAACAACCTATGCATACACAATTTAGTATATATGAACAAATTAACCACGGATGCCTAGAGCTCAGTCCGCCCACCCCTGACTCTGCAGCTCCGGGCAGAGCAGCTCCGAGCCAAACACGCACACGTGCAGACCAAAGTTCCACAGCACGTTACAGACAACATCACTACAACAGCACCAAAAATGCTCAACAACAAGAACAACTCCAAGACCAGACCCCACATCGATCAGAAGAACCGGCACAGAGGCAGCAGTGAGGCGAGCAGCCTCTACTGCAACCCCGGAATAAAAAGGAGCCCAACGTCACGGCCCCTTACGAATGGCACTGGCGCAAACACGCAGGGACAGCGCAAGCACAAGAAGCTGCTGCAAGACTCAAAAACTTCAAGATGCTGGGAAGAAGTGCCAGTCCCTGAGACTGGATGGGTAGAGAGCAGAGCTGCCGATGCAGCCCAGAACTACGCCACAAACACAACTGACCAGCGACATCCACGGCACAAGAACCGTCCACGCTTTCGGCTGCTGATACAAGAAAACCAGCACCCAATTGGCGCTGCGCCAATCGGCACCGGCATTCCAGATCCCGGGATGGCACCCGAGATGCCTGTCGTGCCCCTCGAGCACAACGAGACCCCAGCATTGTCTGACAGGCGCAAGGCAGGCTTCCCGAACTACACGACAACAGACACAGGCTGGAGCTGCCCTGCCCGGCACACCCTGCCATCGCTCTGCAAAGTCCCCAGGGTCTTTTCACCGCCCAAAGGGGACTGTTCCTGGATGGCTCTTTCCCCTATGGGAACTTGAACACCCTCCCTGCGATTCCCAGCCCCTTCCCAGCCCTCGTGTCTCCACTTAGCTTTCAGACGGCCCAGGGACCGAATCCATCTTCGACAGAGCATAACACCACGTGCGCTAACGGGCATCTCCCCGCATCGCCGGCTTCCTCTTCAACATCTACAGTAACACGAGAAAACACACGCTCACCGAGCCGTGCCAGCACACAGTATGGCGGGGTGAACGCCGACCCCTTCCGCAGCACCCACCTCCTGCTAAGTTCCACGGCGTTCCGCTCAGCGTGTGGTGCCTCGGGCGCAGTCAGAAACCCGCATCGCTCGTGACGCCTAAGACAGCGAGAAACAAAGGAACCGTAGCGCTTGGAACGAGTCCCCTGCCCCACGCTCCTCCTCGCCCCTACCCCGGCTCACCGCAAACGCTCCTCCAAGTGCAAAGGGCCAAAAAGGAGCCTGCAAAACAAGAAGGCAACGCTGAACCGAGTCACCACGCGACACTGGGCTCCTCAACTCCCACCGCCGCCTCACCTTCTCGGCTGCTGCCGGTCGGCGTGCGGCTTCGCTCCTCCGAGCTCGTCTGCGGCACCTGCAAAAACAAAGGCACCCGCTCGGACGCTGCCCGGAAGCACAGCCTGCCCGCGGACGGGCCAGCCTCCCCCTCCCTTACCTGGGCCGCTCGCCCGCCTGCCCGCCCTTGCTTTGGACTGCCACGCTGTTGACCACAAAGAGGTTCAGCTACCGCCCGTAAAACACAACCTGACTAGGCTTGGGTGACACAAACGGACTTGCACTTCTTTGACTCATTTTAAGCAGAGCCTCTCCTTGGGGAAAAAAAATGCCCACTCTGAGCTCCCGAACACTAGGGAGCCGTGGGGAAACCAGTGAAAGCCAAGACCGACAGCAGCAACGTCAAGTGGAATTTCGCTCAAATTCTGATGGTGCACTTAAAAGCCTCTCTCTGTCCTACCAATGACTGGTCCCTTGTAGGAAGGACAAACTTTCTTACCTGAACAGCCTAAATTGAAGACGCCCGCCCCTCCGGCAACCTGATTGGCTGCCTACGCACATCAACTGCCACTCTCCCGGTCTAGCAGCGCTCCGCCCCTCCAGCCCTCCCGAGCGATCCGATTGGCCCGCTCTGCATCCTCACTCGCCTGCTCGCCGCCCTGCCGGGACCACCCCACCCTTTGCCCGCGCGGCTTCCAACAGCCGCGTTTAAAAGGAAACAACAAACCGCGCTCCTTTGCTTGACGCTGAAAAGCGGGGCGGATGCTTACCCACGGCAGAAAAAACCCTTCTATCTTGCATTGCCCTTCGGCATGACAATTGCACAGGTATGAACTCGGTCGGGCTGAGAGGTGAAGCCAGGGACAAAAGAAACCAAAGGAGCCCCATGAGGTGGGAACAATGAACGAGCAAGCGCCGGGCACGCGCGTGCAGAGCGCGTGGACAGTACACGCAGCATATCACGTTATTGCACGGCACATGTTACAAACAATCACATTGTTGCTAGGCACTTGGACAGGGCAGCTTTGGTATAAAGCCAGCCCCGGCCGACAACAACGTGAACTCTGCGAACATCGCATCGGTGCGTCGGGTTCCGTCGCCCGCATGGTAAAGCAACGATTCGGTCCAACAGCAATAGCTGAGTCTGGGGTCTTCGTGATTCTCAGCGGATCCTTTCCACGGACCTCAGACAGGTCTTCACTTTGTGCAGTTGGAGATACTGTTTTCAGTCATATTAACAATGTGGTCGCCTAAAAAGAAAAAAAGAAATTGTTAACATGCTCAGTGAAAAAACAGCACGCTACAGAAAACATTAGTCACCAATGCTCTTGGCTGTGAACGGTAAAACACCAGTGAAGAGAATGCCCGCCCTCCTACCCATGGCAACTCCATTCCAGATGATGGTAACAACCTATGCATACACAATTTAGTATATATGAACAAATTAACCACGGATGCCTAGAGCTCAGTCGGCCCACCCCTGACTCTGCAGCTCCGGGCAGAGCAGCTCCGAGCCAAACACGCACACGTGCAGACCAAAGTTCCACAGCACGTTACAGACAACATCACTACAACAGCACCAAAAATGCTCAACAACAAGAACAACTCCAAGACCAGACCCCACATCGATCAGAAGAACCGGCACAGAGGCAGCAGTGAGGCGAGCAGCCTCTACTGCAACCCCGGAATAAAAAGGAGCCCAACGTCACGGCCCCTTACGAATGGCACTGGCGCAAACACGCAGGGACAGCGCAAGCACAAGAAGCTGCTGCAAGACTCAAAAACTTCAAGATGCTGGGAAGAAGTGCCAGTCCCTGAGACTGGATGGGTAGAGAGCAGAGCTGCCGATGCAGCCCAGAACTACGCCACAAACACAACTGACCAGCGACATCCACGGCACAAGAACCGTCCACGCTTTCGGCTGCTGATACAAGAAAACCAGCACCCAATTGGCGCTGCGCCAATCGGCACCGGCATTCCAGATCCCGGGATGGCACCCGAGATGCCTGTCGTGCCCCTCGAGCACAACGAGACCCCAGCGTCGTCTGACAGGCGCAAGGCAGGCTTCCCGAACTACACGACAACAGACACAGGCTGGAGCTGCCCTGCCCGGCACACCCTGCCATCGCTCTGCAAAGTCCCCAGGGTCTTTTCACCGCCCAAAGGGGACTGTTCCTGGATGGCTCTTTCCCCTATGGGAACTTGAACACCCTCCCTGCGATTCCCAGCCCCTTCCCAGCCCTCGTGTCTCCACTTAGCTTTCAGACGGCCCAGGGACCGAATCCATCTTCGACAGAGCATAACACCACGTGCGCTAACGGGCATCTCCCCGCATCGCCGGCTTCCTCTTCAACATCTACAGCAACACGAGAAAACACACGCTCACCGAGCCGTGCCAGCACACAGTATGGCGGGGTGAACGCCGACCCCTTCCGCAGCACCCACCTCCTGCTAAGTTCCACGGCGTTCCGCTCAGCGTGTGGTGCCTCGGGCGCAGTCAGAAACCCGCATCGCTCGTGACGCCTAAGACAGCGAGAAACAAAGGAACCGTAGCGCTTGGAACGAGTCCCCTGCCCCACGCTCCTCCTCGCCCCTACCCCGGCTCACCGCAAACGCTCCTCCAAGTGCAAAGGGCCAAAAAGGAGCCTGCAAAACAAGAAGGAAACGCTGAACCGAGTCACCACGCGACACTGGGCTCCTCAACTCCCACCGCCGCCTCACCTTCTCGGCTGCTGCCGGTCGGCGTGCGGCTTCGCTCCTCCGAGCTCGTCTGCGGCACCTGCAAAAACAAAGGCACCCGCTCGGACGCTGCCCGGAAGCACAGCCTGCCCGCGGACGGGCCAGCCTCCCCCTCCCTTACCTGGGCCGCTCGCCCGCCTGCCCGCCCTTGCTTTGGACTGCCACGCTGTTGACCACAAAGAGGTTCAGCTACCGCCCGTAAAACACAACCTGACTAGGCTTGGGTGACACAAACGGACTTGCACTTCTTTGACTCATTTTAAGCAGAGCCTCTCCTTGGGGAAAAAAAATGCCCACTCTGAGCTCCCGAACACTAGGGAGCCGTGGGGAAACCAGTGAAAGCCAAGACCGACAGCAGCAACGTCAAGTGGAATTTCGCTCAAATTCTGATGGTGCACTTAAAAGCCTCTCTCTGTCCTACCAATGACTGGTCCCTTGTAGGAAGGACAAACTTTCTTACCTGAACAGCCTAAATTGAAGACGCCCGCCCCTCCGGCAACCTGATTGGCTGCCTACGCACATCAACTGCCACTCTCCCGGTCTAGCAGCGCTCCGCCCCTCCAGCCCTCCCGAGCGATCCGATTGGCCCGCTCTGCATCCTCACTCGCCTGCTCGCCGCCCTGCCGGGACCACCCCACCCTTTGCCCGCGCGGCTTCCAACAGCCGCGTTTAAAAGGAAACAACAAACCGCGCTCCTTTGCTTGACGCTGAAAAGCGGGGCGGATGCTTACCCACGGCAGAAAAAACCCTTCTATCTTGCATTGCCCTTCGGCATTACAATTGCACAGGTATGAACTCGGTCGGGCTGAGAGGTGAAGCCAGGGACAAAAGAAACCAAAGGAGCCCCATGAGGTGGGAACAATGAACGAGCAAGCGCCGGGCACGCGCGTGCAGAGCGCGTGGACAGTACACGCAGCATATCACGTTATTGCACGGCACATGTTACAAACAATCACATTGTTGCTAGGCACTTGGACAGGGCAGCTTTGGTATAAAGCCAGCCCCGGCCGACAACAACGTGAACTCTGCGAACATCGCATCGGTGCGTCGGGTTCCGTCGCTCGCATGGTAAAGCAACGATTCGGTCCAACAGCAATAGCTGAGTCTGGGGTCTTTGTGATTCTCAGCGGATCCTTTCCACGGACCTCAGACAGGTCTTCACTTTGTGCAGTTGGAGATACTGTTTTCAGTCATATTAACAATGTGGTCGCCTAAAAAGAAAAAAAGAAATTGTTAACATGCTCAGTGAAAAAACAGCACGCTACAGAAAACATTAGTCACCAATGCTCTTGGCTGTGAACGGTAAAACACCAGTGAAGAGAATGCCCGCCCTCCTACCCATGGCAACTCCATTCCAGATGATGGTAACAACCTATGCATACACAATTTAGTATATATGAACAAATTAACCACGGATGCCTAGAGCTCAGTCCGCCCACCCCTGACTCTGCAGCTCCGGGCAGAGCAGCTCCGAGCCAAACACGCACACGTGCAGACCAAAGTTCCACAGCACGTTACAGACAACATCACTACAACAGCACCAAAAATGCTCAACAACAAGAACAACTCCAAGACCAGACCCCACATCGATCAGAAGAACCGGCACAGAGGCAGCAGTGAGGCGAGCAGCCTCTACTGCAACCCCGGAATAAAAAGGAGCCCAACGTCACGGCCCCTTACGAATGGCACTGGCGCAAACACGCAGGGACAGCGCAAGCACAAGAAGCTGCTGCAAGACTCAAAAACTTCAAGATGCTGGGAAGAAGTGCCAGTCCCTGAGACTGGATGGGTAGAGAGCAGAGCTGCCGATGCAGCCCAGAACTACGCCACAAACACAACTGACCAGCGACATCCACGGCACAAGAACCGTCCACGCTTTCGGCTGCTGATACAAGAAAACCAGCACCCAATTGGCGCTGCGCCAATCGGCACCGGCATTCCAGATCCCGGGATGGCACCCGAGATGCCTGTCGTGCCCCTCGAGCACAACGAGACCCCAGCGTCGTCTGACAGGCGCAAGGCAGGCTTCCCGAACTACACGACAACAGACACAGGCTGGAGCTGCCCTGCCCGGCACACCCTGCCATCGCTCTGCAAAGTCCCCAGGGTCTTTTCACCGCCCAAAGGGGACTGTTCCTGGATGGCTCTTTCCCCTATGGGAACTTGAACACCCTCCCTGCGATTCCCAGCCCCTTCCCAGCCCTCGTGTCTCCACTTAGCTTTCAGACGGCCCAGGGACCGAATCCATCTTCGACAGAGCATAACACCACGTGCGCTAACGGGCATCTCCCCGCATCGCCGGCTTCCTCTTCAACATCTACAGTAACACGAGAAAACACACGCTCACCGAGCCGTGCCAGCACACAGTATGGCGGGGTGAACGCCGACCCCTTCCGCAGCACCCACCTCCTGCTAAGTTCCACGGCGTTCCGCTCAGCGTGTGGTGCCTCGGGCGCAGTCAGAAACCCGCATCGCTCGTGACGCCTAAGACAGCGAGAAACAAAGGAACCGTAGCGCTTGGAACGAGTCCCCTGCCCCACGCTCCTCCTCGCCCCTACCCCGGCTCACCGCAAACGCTCCTCCAAGTGCAAAGGGCCAAAAAGGAGCCTGCAAAACAAGAAGGCAACGCTGAACCGAGTCACCACGCGACACTGGGCTCCTCAACTCCCACCGCCGCCTCACCTTCTCGGCTGCTGCCGGTCGGCGTGCGGCTTCGCTCCTCCGAGCTCGTCTGCGGCACCTGCAAAAACAAAGGCACCCGCTCGGACGCTGCCCGGAAGCACAGCCTGCCCGCGGACGGGCCCGCCTCCCCCTCCCTTACCTGGGCCGCTCGCCCGCCTGCCCGCCCTTGCTTTGGACTGCCACGCTGTTGACCACAAAGAGGTTCAGCTACCGCCCGTAAAACACAACCTGACTAGGCTTGGGTGACACAAACGGACTTGCACTTCTTTGACTCATTTTAAGCAGAGCCTCTCCTTGGGGAAAAAAAATGCCCACTCTGAGCTCCCGAACACTAGGGAGCCGTGGGGAAACCAGTGAAAGCCAAGACCGACAGCAGCAACGTCAAGTGGAATTTCGCTCAAATTCTGATGGTGCACTTAAAAGACTCTCTCTGTCCTACCAATGACTGGTCCCTTGTAGGAAGGACAAACTTTCTTACCTGAACAGCCTAAATTGAAGACGCCCGCCCCTCCGGCAACCTGATTGGCTGCCTACGCACATCAACTGCCACTCTCCCGGTCTAGCAGCGCTCCGCCCCTCCAGCCCTCCCGAGCGATCCGATTGGCCCGCTCTGCATCCTCACTCGCCTGCTCGCCGCCCTGCCGGGACCACCCCACCCTTTGCCCGCGCGGCTTCCAACAGCCGCGTTTAAAAGGAAACAACAAACCGCGCTC
Source organism: Patagioenas fasciata (assembly GCF_037038585.1). Classification (NCBI taxonomy): domain Eukaryota; kingdom Metazoa; phylum Chordata; class Aves; order Columbiformes; family Columbidae; genus Patagioenas; species Patagioenas fasciata. The sequence goes on along the minus strand of NC_092521.1, from coordinate 170,002,199 downwards.
CTTTGCTTGACGCTGAAAAGCGGGGCGGATGCTTACCCACGGCAGAAAAAACCCTTCTATCTTGCATTGCCCTTCGGCATTACAATTGCACAGGTATGAACTCGGTCGGGCTGAGAGGTGAAGCCAGGGACAAAAGAAACCAAAGGAGCCCCATGAGGTGGGAACAATGAACGAGCAAGCGCCGGGCACGCGCGTGCAGAGCGCGTGGACAGTACACGCAGCATATCACGTTATTGCACGGCACATGTTACAAACAATCACATTGTTGCTAGGCACTTGGACAGGGCAGCTTTGGTATAAAGGCAGCCCCGGCCGACAACAACGTGAACTCTGCGAACATCGCATCGGTGCGTCGGGTTCCGTCGCTCGCATGGTAAAGCAACGATTCGGTCCAACAGCAATAGCTGAGTCTGGGGTCTTCGTGATTCTCAGCGGATCCTTTCCACGGACCTCAGACAGGTCTTCACTTTGTGCAGTTGGAGATACTGTTTTCAGTCATATTAACAATGTGGTCGCCTAAAAAGAAAAAAAGAAATTGTTAACATGCTCAGTGAAAAAACAGCACGCTACAGAAAACATTAGTCACCAATGCTCTTGGCTGTGAACGGTAAAACACCAGTGAAGAGAATGCCCGCCCTCCTACCCATGGCAACTCCATTCCAGATGATGGTAACAACCTATGCATACACAATTTAGTATATATGAACAAATTAACCACGGATGCCTAGAGCTCAGTCGGCCCACCCCTGACTCTGCAGCTCCGGGCAGAGCAGCTCCGAGCCAAACACGCACACGTGCAGACCAAAGTTCCACAGCACGTTACAGACAACATCACTACAACAGCACCAAAAATGCTCAACAACAAGAACAACTCCAAGACCAGACCCCACATCGATCAGAAGAACCGGCACAGAGGCAGCAGTGAGGCGAGCAGCCTCTACTGCAACCCCGGAATAAAAAGGAGCCCAACGTCACGGCCCCTTACGAATGGCACTGGCGCAAACACGCAGGGACAGCGCAAGCACAAGAAGCTGCTGCAAGACTCAAAAACTTCAAGATGCTGGGAAGAAGTGCCAGTCCCTGAGACTGGATGGGTAGAGAGCAGAGCTGCCGATGCAGCCCAGAACTACGCCACAAACACAACTGACCAGCGACATCCACGGCACAAGAACCGTCCACGCTTTCGGCTGCTGATACAAGAAAACCAGCACCCAATTGGCGCTGCGCCAATCGGCACCGGCATTCCAGATCCCGGGATGGCACCCGAGATGCCTGTCGTGCCCCTCGAGCACAACGAGACCCCAGCATTGTCTGACAGGCGCAAGGCAGGCTTCCCGAACTACACGACAACAGACACAGGCTGGAGCTGCCCTGCCCGGCACACCCTGCCATCGCTCTGCAAAGTCCCCAGGGTCTTTTCACCGCCCAAAGGGGACTGTTCCTGGATGGCTCTTTCCCCTATGGGAACTTGAACACCCTCCCTGCGATTCCCAGCCCCTTCCCAGCCCTCGTGTCTCCACTTAGCTTTCAGACGGCCCAGGGACCGAATCCATCTTCGACAGAGCATAACACCACGTGCGCTAACGGGCATCTCCCCGCATCGCCGGCTTCCTCTTCAACATCTACAGTAACACGAGAAAACACACGCTCACCGAGCCGTGCCAGCACACAGTATGGCGGGGTGAACGCCGACCCCTTCCGCAGCACCCACCTCCTGCTAAGTTCCACGGCGTTCCGCTCAGCGTGTGGTGCCTCGGGCGCAGTCAGAAACCCGCATCGCTCGTGACGCCTAAGACAGCGAGAAACAAAGGAACCGTAGCGCTTGGAACGAGTCCCCTGCCCCACGCTCCTCCTCGCCCCTACCCCGGCTCACCGCAAACGCTCCTCCAAGTGCAAAGGGCCAAAAAGGAGCCTGCAAAACAAGAAGGCAACGCTGAACCGAGTCACCACGCGACACTGGGCTCCTCAACTCCCACCGCCGCCTCACCTTCTCGGCTGCTGCCGGTCGGCGTGCGGCTTCGCTCCTCCGAGCTCGTCTGCGGCACCTGCAAAAACAAAGGCACCCGCTCGGACGCTGCCCGGAAGCACAGCCTGCCCGCGGACGGGCCAGCCTCCCCCTCCCTTACCTGGGCCGCTCGCCCGCCTGCCCGCCCTTGCTTTGGACTGCCACGCTGTTGACCACAAAGAGGTTCAGCTACCGCCCGTAAAACACAACCTGACTAGGCTTGGGTGACACAAACGGACTTGCACTTCTTTGACTCATTTTAAGCAGAGCCTCTCCTTGGGGAAAAAAAATGCCCACTCTGAGCTCCCGAACACTAGGGAGCCGTGGGGAAACCAGTGAAAGCCAAGACCGACAGCAGCAACGTCAAGTGGAATTTCGCTCAAATTCTGATGGTGCACTTAAAAGCCTCTCTCTGTCCTACCAATGACTGGTCCCTTGTAGGAAGGACAAACTTTCTTACCTGAACAGCCTAAATTGAAGACGCCCGCCCCTCCGGCAACCTGATTGGCTGCCTACGCACATCAACTGCCACTCTCCCGGTCTAGCAGCGCTCCGCCCCTCCAGCCCTCCCGAGCGATCCGATTGGCCCGCTCTGCATCCTCACTCGCCTGCTCGCCGCCCTGCCGGGACCACCCCACCCTTTGCCCGCGCGGCTTCCAACAGCCGCGTTTAAAAGGAAACAACAAACCGCGCTCCTTTGCTTGACGCTGAAAAGCGGGGCGGATGCTTACCCACGGCAGAAAAAACCCTTCTATCTTGCATTGCCCTTCGGCATGACAATTGCACAGGTATGAACTCGGTCGGGCTGAGAGGTGAAGCCAGGGACAAAAGAAACCAAAGGAGCCCCATGAGGTGGGAACAATGAACGAGCAAGCGCCGGGCACGCGCGTGCAGAGCGCGTGGACAGTACACGCAGCATATCACGTTATTGCACGGCACATGTTACAAACAATCACATTGTTGCTAGGCACTTGGACAGGGCAGCTTTGGTATAAAGCCAGCCCCGGCCGACAACAACGTGAACTCTGCGAACATCGCATCGGTGCGTCGGGTTCCGTCGCTCGCATGGTAAAGCAACGATTCGGTCCAACAGCAATAGCTGAGTCTGGGGTCTTCGTGATTCTCAGCGGATCCTTTCCACGGACCTCAGACAGGTCTTCACTTTGTGCAGTTGGAGATACTGTTTTCAGTCATATTAACAATGTGGTCGCCTAAAAAGAAAAAAAGAAATTGTTAACATGCTCAGTGAAAAAACAGCACGCTACAGAAAACATTAGTCACCAATGCTCTTGGCTGTGAACGGTAAAACACCAGTGAAGAGAATGCCCGCCCTCCTACCCATGGCAACTCCATTCCAGATGATGGTAACAACCTATGCATACACAATTTAGTATATATGAACAAATTAACCACGGATGCCTAGAGCTCAGTCGGCCCACCCCTGACTCTGCAGCTCCGGGCAGAGCAGCTCCGAGCCAAACACGCACACGTGCAGACCAAAGTTCCACAGCACGTTACAGACAACATCACTACAACAGCACCAAAAATGCTCAACAACAAGAACAACTCCAAGACCAGACCCCACATCGATCAGAAGAACCGGCACAGAGGCAGCAGTGAGGCGAGCAGCCTCTACTGCAACCCCGGAATAAAAAGGAGCCCAACGTCACGGCCCCTTACGAATGGCACTGGCGCAAACACGCAGGGACAGCGCAAGCACAAGAAGCTGCTGCAAGACTCAAAAACTTCAAGATGCTGGGAAGAAGTGCCAGTCCCTGAGACTGGATGGGTAGAGAGCAGAGCTGCCGATGCAGCCCAGAACTACGCCACAAACACAACTGACCAGCGACATCCACGGCACAAGAACCGTCCACGCTTTCGGCTGCTGATACAAGAAAACCAGCACCCAATTGGCGCTGCGCCAATCGGCACCGGCATTCCAGATCCCGGGATGGCACCCGAGATGCCTGTCGTGCCCCTCGAGCACAACGAGACCCCAGCGTCGTCTGACAGGCGCAAGGCAGGCTTCCCGAACTACACGACAACAGACACAGGCTGGAGCTGCCCTGCCCGGCACACCCTGCCATCGCTCTGCAAAGTCCCCAGGGTCTTTTCACCGCCCAAAGGGGACTGTTCCTGGATGGCTCTTTCCCCTATGGGAACTTGAACACCCTCCCTGCGATTCCCAGCCCCTTCCCAGCCCTCGTGTCTCCACTTAGCTTTCAGACGGCCCAGGGACCGAATCCATCTTCGACAGAGCATAACACCACGTGCGCTAACGGGCATCTCCCCGCATCGCCGGCTTCCTCTTCAACATCTACAGCAACACGAGAAAACACACGCTCACCGAGCCGTGCCAGCACACAGTATGGCGGGGTGAACGCCGACCCCTTCCGCAGCACCCACCTCCTGCTAAGTTCCACGGCGTTCCGCTCAGCGTGTGGTGCCTCGGGCGCAGTCAGAAACCCGCATCGCTCGTGACGCCTAAGACAGCGAGAAACAAAGGAACCGTAGCGCTTGGAACGAGTCCCCTGCCCCACGCTCCTCCTCGCCCCTACCCCGGCTCACCGCAAACGCTCCTCCAAGTGCAAAGGGCCAAAAAGGAGCCTGCAAAACAAGAAGGAAACGCTGAACCGAGTCACCACGCGACACTGGGCTCCTCAACTCCCACCGCCGCCTCACCTTCTCGGCTGCTGCCGGTCGGCGTGCGGCTTCGCTCCTCCGAGCTCGTCTGCGGCACCTGCAAAAACAAAGGCACCCGCTCGGACGCTGCCCGGAAGCACAGCCTGCCCGCGGACGGGCCAGCCTCCCCCTCCCTTACCTGGGCCGCTCGCCCGCCTGCCCGCCCTTGCTTTGGACTGCCACGCTGTTGACCACAAAGAGGTTCAGCTACCGCCCGTAAAACACAACCTGACTAGGCTTGGGTGACACAAACGGACTTGCACTTCTTTGACTCATTTTAAGCAGAGCCTCTCCTTGGGGAAAAAAAATGCCCACTCTGAGCTCCCGAACACTAGGGAGCCGTGGGGAAACCAGTGAAAGCCAAGACCGACAGCAGCAACGTCAAGTGGAATTTCGCTCAAATTCTGATGGTGCACTTAAAAGACTCTCTCTGTCCTACCAATGACTGGTCCCTTGTAGGAAGGACAAACTTTCTTACCTGAACAGCCTAAATTGAAGACGCCCGCCCCTCCGGCAACCTGATTGGCTGCCTACGCACATCAACTGCCACTCTCCTGGTCTAGCAGCGCTCCGCCCCTCCAGCCCTCCCGAGCGATCCGATTGGCCCGCTCTGCATCCTCACTCGCCTGCTCGCCGCCCTGCCGGGACCACCCCACCCTTTGCCCGCGCGGCTTCCAACAGCCGCGTTTAAAAGGAAACAACAAACCGCGCTCCTTTGCTTGACGCTGAAAAGCGGGGCGGATGCTTACCCACGGCAGAAAAAACCCTTCTATCTTGCATTGCCCTTCGGCATGACAATTGCACAGGTATGAACTCGGTCGGGCTGAGAGGTGAAGCCAGGGACAAAAGAAACCAAAGGAGCCCCATGAGGTGGGAACAATGAACGAGCAAGCGCCGGGCACGCGCGTGCAGAGCGCGTGGACAGTACACGCAGCATATCACGTTATTGCACGGCACATGTTACAAACAATCACATTGTTGCTAGGCACTTGGACAGGGCAGCTTTGGTATAAAGCCAGCCCCGGCCGACAACAACGTGAACTCTGCGAACATCGCATCGGTGCGTCGGGTTCCGTCGCCCGCATGGTAAAGCAACGATTCGGTCCAACAGCAATAGCTGAGTCTGGGGTCTTCGTGATTCTCAGCGGATCCTTTCCACGGACCTCAGACAGGTCTTCACTTTGTGCAGTTGGAGATACTGTTTTCAGTCATATTAACAATGTGGTCGCCTAAAAAGAAAAAAAGAAATTGTTAACATGCTCAGTGAAAAAACAGCACGCTACAGAAAACATTAGTCACCAATGCTCTTGGCTGTGAACGGTAAAACACCAGTGAAGAGAATGCCCGCCCTCCTACCCATGGCAACTCCATTCCAGATGATGGTAACAACCTATGCATACACAATTTAGTATATATGAACAAATTAACCACGGATGCCTAGAGCTCAGTCCGCCCACCCCTGACTCTGCAGCTCCGGGCAGAGCAGCTCCGAGCCAAACACGCACACGTGCAGACCAAAGTTCCACAGCACGTTACAGACAACATCACTACAACAGCACCAAAAATGCTCAACAACAAGAACAACTCCAAGACCAGACCCCACATCGATCAGAAGAACCGGCACAGAGGCAGCAGTGAGGCGAGCAGCCTCTACTGCAACCCCGGAATAAAAAGGAGCCCAACGTCACGGCCCCTTACGAATGGCACTGGCGCAAACACGCAGGGACAGCGCAAGCACAAGAAGCTGCTGCAAGACTCAAAAACTTCAAGATGCTGGGAAGAAGTGCCAGTCCCTGAGACTGGATGGGTAGAGAGCAGAGCTGCCGATGCAGCCCAGAACTACGCCACAAACACAACTGACCAGCGACATCCACGGCACAAGAACCGTCCACGCTTTCGGCTGCTGATACAAGAAAACCAGCACCCAATTGGCGCTGCGCCAATCGGCACCGGCATTCCAGATCCCGGGATGGCACCCGAGATGCCTGTCGTGCCCCTCGAGCACAACGAGACCCCAGCATCGTCTGACAGGCGCAAGGCAGGCTTCCCGAACTACACGACAACAGACACAGGCTGGAGCTGCCCTGCCCGGCACACCCTGCCATCGCTCTGCAAAGTCCCCAGGGTCTTTTCACCGCCCAAAGGGGACTGTTCCTGGATGGCTCTTTCCCCTATGGGAACTTGAACACCCTCCCTGCGATTCCCAGCCCCTTCCCAGCCCTCGTGTCTCCACTTAGCTTTCAGACGGCCCAGGGACCGAATCCATCTTCGACAGAGCATAACACCACGTGCGCTAACGGGCATCTCCCCGCATCGCCGGCTTCCTCTTCAACATCTACAGTAACACGAGAAAACACACGCTCACCGAGCCGTGCCAGCACACAGTATGGCGGGGTGAACGCCGACCCCTTCCGCAGCACCCACCTCCTGCTAAGTTCCACGGCGTTCCGCTCAGCGTGTGGTGCCTCGGGCGCAGTCAGAAACCCGCATCGCTCGTGACGCCTAAGACAGCGAGAAACAAAGGAACCGTAGCGCTTGGAACGAGTCCCCTGCCCCACGCTCCTCCTCGCCCCTACCCCGGCTCACCGCAAACGCTCCTCCAAGTGCAAAGGGCCAAAAAGGAGCCTGCAAAACAAGAAGGCAACGCTGAACCGAGTCACCACGCGACACTGGGCTCCTCAACTCCCACCGCCGCCTCACCTTCTCGGCTGCTGCCGGTCGGCGTGCGGCTTCGCTCCTCCGAGCTCGTCTGCGGCACCTGCAAAAACAAAGGCACCCGCTCGGACGCTGCCCGGAAGCACAGCCTGCCCGCGGACGGGCCAGCCTCCCCCTCCCTTACCTGGGCCGCTCGCCCGCCTGCCCGCCCTTGCTTTGGACTGCCACGCTGTTGACCACAAAGAGGTTCAGCTACCGCCCGTAAAACACAACCTGACTAGGCTTGGGTGACACAAACGGACTTGCACTTCTTTGACTCATTTTAAGCAGAGCCTCTCCTTGGGGAAAAAAAATGCCCACTCTGAGCTCCCGAACACTAGGGAGCCGTGGGGAAACCAGTGAAAGCCAAGACCGACAGCAGCAACGTCAAGTGGAATTTCGCTCAAATTCTGATGGTGCACTTAAAAGACTCTCTCTGTCCTACCAATGACTGGTCCCTTGTAGGAAGGACAAACTTTCTTACCTGAACAGCCTAAATTGAAGACGCCCGCCCCTCCGGCAACCTGATTGGCTGCCTACGCACATCAACTGCCACTCTCCCGGTCTAGCAGCGCTCCGCCCCTCCAGCCCTCCCGAGCGATCCGATTGGCCCGCTCTGCATCCTCACTCGCCTGCTCGCCGCCCTGCCGGGACCACCCCACCCTTTGCCCGCGCGGCTTCCAACAGCCGCGTTTAAAAGGAAACAACAAACCGCGCTCCTTTGCTTGACGCTGAAAAGCGGGGCGGATGCTTACCCACGGCAGAAAAAACCCTTCTATCTTGCATTGCCCTTCGGCATTACAATTGCACAGGTATGAACTCGGTCGGGCTGAGAGGTGAAGCCAGGGACAAAAGAAACCAAAGGAGCCCCATGAGGTGGGAACAATGAACGAGCAAGCGCCGGGCACGCGCGTGCAGAGCGCGTGGACAGTACACGCAGCATATCACGTTATTGCACGGCACATGTTACAAACAATCACATTGTTGCTAGGCACTTGGACAGGGCAGCTTTGGTATAAAGCCAGCCCCGGCCGACAACAACGTGAACTCTGCGAACATCGCATCGGTGCGTCGGGTTCCGTCGCCCGCATGGTAAAGCAACGATTCGGTCCAACAGCAATAGCTGAGTCTGGGGTCTTCGTGATTCTCAGCGGATCCTTTCCACGGACCTCAGACAGGTCTTCACTTTGTGCAGTTGGAGATACTGTTTTCAGTCATATTAACAATGTGGTCGCCTAAAAAGAAAAAAAGAAATTGTTAACATGCTCAGTGAAAAAACAGCACGCTACAGAAAACATTAGTCACCAATGCTCTTGGCTGTGAACGGTAAAACACCATTGAAGAGAATGCCCGCCCTCCTACCCATGGCAACTCCATTCCAGATGATGGCAACAACCTATGCATACACAATTTAGTATATATGAACAAATTAACCACGGATGCCTAGAGCTCAGTCCGCCCACCCCTGACTCTGCAGCTCCGGGCAGAGCAGCTCCGAGCCAAACACGCACACGTGCAGACCAAAGTTCCACAGCACGTTACAGACAACATCACTACAACAGCACCAAAAATGCTCAACAACAAGAACAACTCCAAGACCAGACCCCGCATCGATCAGAAGAACCGGCACAGAGGCAGCAGTGAGGCGAGCAGCCTCTACTGCAACCCCGGAATAAAAAGGAGCCCAACGTCACGGCCCCTTACGAATGGCACTGGCGCAAACACGCAGGGACAGCGCAAGCACAAGAAGCTGCTGCAAGACTCAGAAACTTCAAGATGCTGGGAAGAAGTGCCAGTCCCTGAGACTGGATGGGTAGAGAGCAGAGCTGCCGATGCAGCCCAGAACTACGCCACAAACACAACTGACCAGCGACATCCACGGCACAAGAACCGTCCACGCTTTCGGCTGCTGATACAAGAAAACCAGCACCCAATTGGCGCTGCGCCAATCGGCACCGGCATTCCAGATCCCGGGATGGCACCCGAGATGCCTGTCGTGCCCCTCGAGCACAACGAGACCCCAGCATCGTCTGACAGGCGCAAGGCAGGCTTCCCGAACTACACGACAACAGACACAGGCTGGAGCTGCCCTGCCCGGCACACCCTGCCATCGCTCTGCAAAGTCCCCAGGGTCTTTTCACCGCCCAAAGGGGACTGTTCCTGGATGGCTCTTTCCCCTATGGGAACTTGAACACCCTCCCTGCGATTCCCAGCCCCTTCCCAGCCCTCGTGTCTCCACTTAGCTTTCAGACGGCCCAGGGACCGAATCCATCTTCGACAGAGCATAACACCACGTGCGCTAACGGGCATCTCCCCGCATCGCCGGCTTCCTCTTCAACATCTACAGTAACACGAGAAAACACACGCTCACCGAGCCGTGCCAGCACACAGTATGGCGGGGTGAACGCCGACCCCTTCCGCAGCACCCACCTCCTGCTAAGTTCCACGGCGTTCCGCTCAGCGTGTGGTGCCTCGGGCGCAGTCAGAAACCCGCATCGCTCGTGACGCCTAAGACAGCGAGAAACAAAGGAACCGTAGCGCTTGGAACGAGTCCCCTGCCCCACGCTCCTCCTCGCCCCTACCCCGGCTCACCGCAAACGCTCCTCCAAGTGCAAAGGGCCAAAAAGGAGCCTGCAAAACAAGAAGGCAACGCTGAACCGAGTCACCACGCGACACTGGGCTCCTCAACTCCCACCGCCGCCTCACCTTCTCGGCTGCTGCCGGTCGGCGTGCGGCTTCGCTCCTCCGAGCTCGTCTGCGGCACCTGCAAAAACAAAGGCACCCGCTCGGACGCTGCCCGGAAGCACAGCCTGCCCGCGGACGGGCCAGCCTCCCCCTCCCTTACCTGGGCCGCTCGCCCGCCTGCCCGCCCTTGCTTTGGACTGCCACGCTGTTGACCACAAAGAGGTTCAGCTACCGCCCGTAAAACACAACCTGACTAGGCTTGGGTGACACAAACGGACTTGCACTTCTTTGACTCATTTTAAGCAGAGCCTCTCCTTGGGGAAAAAAAATGCCCACTCTGAGCTCCCGAACACTAGGGAGCCGTGGGGAAACCAGTGAAAGCCAAGACCGACAGCAGCAACGTCAAGTGGAATTTCGCTCAAATTCTGATGGTGCACTTAAAAGACTCTCTCTGTCCTACCAATGACTGGTCCCTTGTAGGAAGGACAAACTTTCTTACCTGAACAGCCTAAATTGAAGACGCCCGCCCCTCCGGCAACCTGATTGGCTGCCTACGCACATCAACTGCCACTCTCCCGGTCTAGCAGCGCTCCGCCCCTCCAGCCCTCCCGAGCGATCCGATTGGCCCGCTCTGCATCCTCACTCGCCTGCTCGCCGCCCTGCCGGGACCACCCCACCCTTTGCCCGCGCGGCTTCCAACAGCCGCGTTTAAAAGGAAACAACAAACCGCGCTCCTTTGCTTGACGCTGAAAAGCGGGGCGGATGCTTACCCACGGCAGAAAAAACCCTTCTATCTTGCATTGCCCTTCGGCATTACAATTGCACAGGTATGAACTCGGTCGGGCTGAGAGGTGAAGCCAGGGACAAAAGAAACCAAAGGAGCCCCATGAGGTGGGAACAATGAACGAGCAAGCGCCGGGCACGCGCGTGCAGAGCGCGTGGACAGTACACGCAGCATATCACGTTATTGCACGGCACATGTTACAAACAATCACATTGTTGCTAGGCACTTGGACAGGGCAGCTTTGGTATAAAGGCAGCCCCGGCCGACAACAACGTGAACTCTGCGAACATCGCATCGGTGCGTCGGGTTCCGTCGCTCGCATGGTAAAGCAACGATTCGGTCCAACAGCAATAGCTGAGTCTGGGGTCTTCGTGATTCTCAGCGGATCCTTTCCACGGACCTCAGACAGGTCTTCACTTTGTGCAGTTGGAGATACTGTTTTCAGTCATATTAACAATGTGGTCGCCTAAAAAGAAAAAAAGAAATTGTTAACATGCTCAGTGAAAAAACAGCACGCTACAGAAAACATTAGTCACCAATGCTCTTGGCTGTGAACGGTAAAACACCAGTGAAGAGAATGCCCGCCCTCCTACCCATGGCAACTCCATTCCAGATGATGGTAACAACCTATGCATACACAATTTAGTATATATGAACAAATTAACCACGGATGCCTAGAGCTCAGTCCGCCCACCCCTGACTCTGCAGCTCCGGGCAGAGCAGCTCCGAGCCAAACACGCACACGTGCAGACCAAAGTTCCACAGCACGTTACAGACAACATCACTACAATAGCACCAAAAATGCTCAACAACAAGAACAACTCCAAGACCAGACCCCACATCGATCAGAAGAACCGGCACAGAGGCAGCAGTGAGGCGAGCAGCCTCTACTGCAACCCCGGAATAAAAAGGAGCCCAACGTCACGGCCCCTTACGAATGGCACTGGCGCAAACACGCAGGGACAGCGCAAGCACAAGAAGCTGCTGCAAGACTCAGAAACTTCAAGATGCTGGGAAGAAGTGCCAGTCCCTGAGACTGGATGGGTAGAGAGCAGAGCTGCCGATGCAGCCCAGAACTACGCCACAAACACAACTGACCAGCGACATCCACGGCACAAGAACCGTCCACGCTTTCGGCTGCTGATACAAGAAAACCAGCACCCAATTGGCGCTGCGCCAATCGGCACCGGCATTCCAGATCCCGGGATGGCACCCGAGATGCCTGTCGTGCCCCTCGAGCACAACGAGACCCCAGCATCGTCTGACAGGCGCAAGGCAGGCTTCCAGAACTACACGACAACAGACACAGGCTGGAGCTGCCCTGCCCGGCACACCCTGCCATCGCTCTGCAAAGTCCCCAGGGTCTTTTCACCGCCCAAAGGGGACTGTTCCTGGATGGCTCTTTCCCCTATGGGAACTTGAACACCCTCCCTGCGATTCCCAGCCCCTTCCCAGCCCTCGTGTCTCCACTTAGCTTTCAGACGGCCCAGGGACCGAATCCATCTTCGACAGAGCATAACACCACGTGCGCTAACGGGCATCTCCCCGCATCGCCGGCTTCCTCTTCAACATCTACAGTAACACGAGAAAACACACGCTCACCGAGCCGTGCCAGCACACAGTATGGCGGGGTGAACGCTGACCCCTTCCGCAGCACCCACCTCCTGCTAAGTTCCACGGCGTTCCGCTCAGCGTGTGGTGCCTCGGGCGCAGTCAGAAACCCGCATCGCTCGTGACGCCTAAGACAGCGAGAAACAAAGGAACCGTAGCGCTTGGAACGAGTCCCCTGCCCCACGCTCCTCCTCGCCCCTACCCCGGCTCACCGCAAACGCTCCTCCAAGTGCAAAGGGCCAAAAAGGAGCCTGCAAAACAAGAAGGAAACGCTGAACCGAGTCACCACGCGACACTGGGCTCCTCAACTCCCACCGCCGCCTCACCTTCTCGGCTGCTGCCGGTCGGCGTGCGGCTTCGCTCCTCCGAGCTCGTCTGCGGCACCTGCAAAAACAAAGGCACCCGCTCGGACGCTGCCCGGAAGCACAGCCTGCCCGCGGACGGGCCAGCCTCCCCCTCCCTTACCTGGGCCGCTCGCCCGCCTGCCCGCCCTTGCTTTGGACTGCCACGCTGTTGACCACAAAGAGGTTCAGCTACCGCCCGTAAAACACAACCTGACTAGGCTTGGGTGACACAAACGGACTTGCACTTCTTTGACTCATTTTAAGCAGAGCCTCTCCTTGGGGAAAAAAAATGCCCACTCTGAGCTCCCGAACACTAGGGAGCCGTGGGGAAACCAGTGAAAGCCAAGACCGACAGCAGCAACGTCAAGTGGAATTTCGCTCAAATTCTGATGGTGCACTTAAAAGACTCTCTCTGTCCTACCAATGACTGGTCCCTTGTAGGAAGGACAAACTTTCTTACCTGAACAGCCTAAATTGAAGACGCCCGCCCCTCCGGCAACCTGATTGGCTGCCTACGCACATCAACTGCCACTCTCCCGGTCTAGCAGCGCTCCGCCCCTCCAGCCCTCCCGAGCGATCCGATTGGCCCGCTCTGCATCCTCACTCGCCTGCTCGCCGCCCTGCCGGGACCACCCCACCCTTTGCCCGCGCGGCTTCCAACAGCCGCGTTTAAAAGGAAACAACAAACCGCGCTCCTTTGCTTGACGCTGAAAAGCGGGGCGGATGCTTACCCACGGCAGAAAAAACCCTTCTATCTTGCATTGCCCTTCGGCATTACAATTGCACAGGTATGAACTCGGTCGGGCTGAGAGGTGAAGCCAGGGACAAAAGAAACCAAAGGAGCCCCATGAGGTGGGAACAATGAACGAGCAAGCGCCGGGCACGCGCGTGCAGAGCGCGTGGACAGTACACGCAGCATATCACGTTATTGCACGGCACATGTTACAAACAATCACATTGTTGCTAGGCACTTGGACAGGGCAGCTTTGGTATAAAGCCAGCCCCGGCCGACAACAACGTGAACTCTGCGAACATCGCATTGGTGCGTCGGGTTCCGTCGCTCGCATGGTAAAGCAACGATTCGGTTCAACAGCAATAGCTGAGTCTGGGGTCTTCGTGATTCTCAGCGGATCCTTTCCACGGACCTCAGACAGGTCTTCACTTTGTGCAGTTGGAGATACTGTTTTCAGTCATATTAACAATGTGGTCGCCTAAAAAGAAAAAAAGAAATTGTTAACATGCTCAGTGAAAAAACAGCACGCTACAGAAAACATTAGTCACCAATGCTCTTGGCTGTGAACGGTAAAACACCAGTGAAGAGAATGCCCGCCCTCCTACCCATGGCAACTCCATTCCAGATGATGGTAACAACCTATGCATACACAATTTAGTATATATGAACAAATTAACCACGGATGCCTAGAGCTCAGTCCGCCCACCCCTGACTCTGCAGCTCCGGGCAGAGCAGCTCCGAGCCAAACACGCACACGTGCAGACCAAAGTTCCACAGCACGTTACAGACAACATCACTACAACAGCACCAAAAATGCTCAACAACAAGAACAACTCCAAGACCAGACCCCACATCGATCAGAAGAACCGGCACAGAGGCAGCAGTGAGGCGAGCAGCCTCTACTGCAACCCCGGAATAAAAAGGAGCCCAACGTCACGGCCCCTTACGAATGGCACTGGCGCAAACACGCAGGGACAGCGCAAGCACAAGAAGCTGCTGCAAGACTCAGAAACTTCAAGATGCTGGGAAGAAGTGCCAGTCCCTGAGACTGGATGGGTAGAGAGCAGAGCTGCCGATGCAGCCCAGAACTACGCCACAAACACAACTGACCAGCGACATCCACGGCACAAGAACCGTCCACGCTTTCGGCTGCTGATACAAGAAAACCAGCACCCAATTGGCGCTGCGCCAATCGGCACCGGCATTCCAGATCCCGGGATGGCACCCGAGATGCCTGTCGTGCCCCTCGAGCACAACGAGACCCCAGCGTCGTCTGACAGGCGCAAGGCAGGCTTCCCGAACTACACGACAACAGACACAGGCTGGAGCTGCCCTGCCCGGCACACCCTGCCATCGCTCTGCAAAGTCCCCAGGGTCTTTTCACCGCCCAAAGGGGACTGTTCCTGGATGGCTCTTTCCCCTATGGGAACTTGAACACCCTCCCTGCGATTCCCAGCCCCTTCCCAGCCCTCATGTCTCCACTTAGCTTTCAGACGGCCCAGGGACCGAATCCATCTTCGACAGAGCATAACACCACGTGCGCTAACGGGCATCTCCCCGCATCGCCGGCTTCCTCTTCAACATCTACAGTAACACGAGAAAACACACGCTCACCGAGCCGTGCCAGCACACAGTATGGCGGGGTGAACGCCGACCCCTTCCGCAGCACCCACCTCCTGCTAAGTTCCACGGCGTTCCGCTCAGCGTGTGGTGCCTCGGGCGCAGTCAGAAACCCGCATCGCTCGTGACGCCTAAGACAGCGAGAAACAAAGGAACCGTAGCGCTTGGAACGAGTCCCCTGCCCCACGCTCCTCCTCGCCCCTACCCCGGCTCACCGCAAACGCTCCTCCAAGTGCAAAGGGCCAAAAAGGAGCCTGCAAAACAAGAAGGAAACGCTGAACCGAGTCACCACGCGACACTGGGCTCCTCAACTCCCACCGCCGCCTCACCTTCTCGGCTGCTGCCGGTCGGCGTGCGGCTTCGCTCCTCCGAGCTCGTCTGCGGCACCTGCAAAAACAAAGGCACCCGCTCGGACGCTGCCCGGAAGCACAGCCTGCCCGCGGACGGGCCAGCCTCCCCCTCCCTTACCTGGGCCGCTCGCCCGCCTGCCCGCCCTTGCTTTGGACTGCCACGCTGTTGACCACAAAGAGGTTCAGCTACCGCCCGTAAAACACAACCTGACTAGGCTTGGGTGACACAAACGGACTTGCACTTCTTTGACTCATTTTAAGCAGAGCCTCTCCTTGGGGAAAAAAAATGCCCACTCTGAGCTCCCGAACACTAGGGAGCCGTGGGGAAACCAGTGAAAGCCAAGACCGACAGCAGCAACGTCAAGTGGAATTTCGCTCAAATTCTGATGGTGCACTTAAAAGACTCTCTCTGTCCTACCAATGACTGGTCCCTTGTAGGAAGGACAAACTTTCTTACCTGAACAGCCTAAATTGAAGACGCCCGCCCCTCCGGCAACCTGATTGGCTGCCTACGCACATCAACTGCCACTCTCCCGGTCTAGCAGCGCTCCGCCCCTCCAGCCCTCCCGAGCGATCCGATTGGCCCGCTCTGCATCCTCACTCGCCTGCTCGCCGCCCTGCCGGGACCACCCCACCCTTTGCCCGCGCGGCTTCCAACAGCCGCGTTTAAAAGGAAACAACAAACCGCGCTCCTTTGCTTGACGCTGAAAAGCGGGGCGGATGCTTACCCACGGCAGAAAAAACCCTTCTATCTTGCATTGCCCTTCGGCATTACAATTGCACAGGTATGAACTCGGTCGGGCTGAGAGGTGAAGCCAGGGACAAAAGAAACCAAAGGAGCCCCATGAGGTGGGAACAATGAACGAGCAAGCGCCGGGCACGCGCGTGCAGAGCGCGTGGACAGTACACGCAGCATATCACGTTATTGCACGGCACATGTTACAAACAATCACATTGTTGCTAGGCACTTGGACAGGGCAGCTTTGGTATAAAGCCAGCCCCGGCCGACAACAACGTGAACTCTGCGAACATCGCATTGGTGCGTCGGGTTCCGTCGCTCGCATGGTAAAGCAACGATTCGGTTCAACAGCAATAGCTGAGTCTGGGGTCTTCGTGATTCTCAGCGGATCCTTTCCACGGACCTCAGACAGGTCTTCACTTTGTGCAGTTGGAGATACTGTTTTCAGTCATATTAACAATGTGGTCGCCTAAAAAGAAAAAAAGAAATTGTTAACATGCTCAGTGAAAAAACAGCACGCTACAGAAAACATTAGTCACCAATGCTCTTGGCTGTGAACGGTAAAACACCAGTGAAGAGAATGCCCGCCCTCCTACCCATGGCAACTCCATTCCAGATGATGGTAACAACCTATGCATACACAATTTAGTATATATGAACAAATTAACCACGGATGCCTAGAGCTCAGTCCGCCCACCCCTGACTCTGCAGCTCCGGGCAGAGCAGCTCCGAGCCAAACACGCACACGTGCAGACCAAAGTTCCACAGCACGTTACAGACAACATCACTACAACAGCACCAAAAATGCTCAACAACAAGAACAACTCCAAGACCAGACCCCACATCGATCAGAAGAACCGGCACAGAGGCAGCAGTGAGGCGAGCAGCCTCTACTGCAACCCCGGAATAAAAAGGAGCCCAACGTCACGGCCCCTTACGAATGGCACTGGCGCAAACACGCAGGGACAGCGCAAGCACAAGAAGCTGCTGCAAGACTCAGAAACTTCAAGAT
This sequence comes from Patagioenas fasciata, assembly GCF_037038585.1. Taxonomy (NCBI): domain Eukaryota; kingdom Metazoa; phylum Chordata; class Aves; order Columbiformes; family Columbidae; genus Patagioenas; species Patagioenas fasciata. Next base: position 169,984,940 of record NC_092521.1, on the reverse strand, counting down.
GCTGGGAAGAAGTGCCAGTCCCTGAGACTGGATGGGTAGAGAGCAGAGCTGCCGATGCAGCCCAGAACTACGCCACAAACACAACTGACCAGCGACATCCACGGCACAAGAACCGTCCACGCTTTCGGCTGCTGATACAAGAAAACCAGCACCCAATTGGCGCTGCGCCAATCGGCACCGGCATTCCAGATCCCGGGATGGCACCCGAGATGCCTGTCGTGCCCCTCGAGCACAACGAGACCCCAGCGTCGTCTGACAGGCGCAAGGCAGGCTTCCCGAACTACACGACAACAGACACAGGCTGGAGCTGCCCTGCCCGGCACACCCTGCCATCGCTCTGCAAAGTCCCCAGGGTCTTTTCACCGCCCAAAGGGGACTGTTCCTGGATGGCTCTTTCCCCTATGGGAACTTGAACACCCTCCCTGCGATTCCCAGCCCCTTCCCAGCCCTCATGTCTCCACTTAGCTTTCAGACGGCCCAGGGACCGAATCCATCTTCGACAGAGCATAACACCACGTGCGCTAACGGGCATCTCCCCGCATCGCCGGCTTCCTCTTCAACATCTACAGTAACACGAGAAAACACACGCTCACCGAGCCGTGCCAGCACACAGTATGGCGGGGTGAACGCCGACCCCTTCCGCAGCACCCACCTCCTGCTAAGTTCCACGGCGTTCCGCTCAGCGTGTGGTGCCTCGGGCGCAGTCAGAAACCCGCATCGCTCGTGACGCCTAAGACAGCGAGAAACAAAGGAACCGTAGCGCTTGGAACGAGTCCCCTGCCCCACGCTCCTCCTCGCCCCTACCCCGGCTCACCGCAAACGCTCCTCCAAGTGCAAAGGGCCAAAAAGGAGCCTGCAAAACAAGAAGGAAACGCTGAACCGAGTCACCACGCGACACTGGGCTCCTCAACTCCCACCGCCGCCTCACCTTCTCGGCTGCTGCCGGTCGGCGTGCGGCTTCGCTCCTCCGAGCTCGTCTGCGGCACCTGCAAAAACAAAGGCACCCGCTCGGACGCTGCCCGGAAGCACAGCCTGCCCGCGGACGGGCCAGCCTCCCCCTCCCTTACCTGGGCCGCTCGCCCGCCTGCCCGCCCTTGCTTTGGACTGCCACGCTGTTGACCACAAAGAGGTTCAGCTACCGCCCGTAAAACACAACCTGACTAGGCTTGGGTGACACAAACGGACTTGCACTTCTTTGACTCATTTTAAGCAGAGCCTCTCCTTGGGGAAAAAAAATGCCCACTCTGAGCTCCCGAACACTAGGGAGCCGTGGGGAAACCAGTGAAAGCCAAGACCGACAGCAGCAACGTCAAGTGGAATTTCGCTCAAATTCTGATGGTGCACTTAAAAGACTCTCTCTGTCCTACCAATGACTGGTCCCTTGTAGGAAGGACAAACTTTCTTACCTGAACAGCCTAAATTGAAGACGCCCGCCCCTCCAGCAACCTGATTGGCTGCCTACGCACATCAACTGCCACTCTCCCGGTCTAGCAGCGCTCCGCCCCTCCAGCCCTCCCGAGCGATCCGATTGGCCCGCTCTGCATCCTCACTCGCCTGCTCGCCGCCCTGCCGGGACCACCCCACCCTTTGCCCGCGCGGCTTCCAACAGCCGCGTTTAAAAGGAAACAACAAACCGCGCTCCTTTGCTTGACGCTGAAAAGCGGGGCGGATGCTTACCCACGGCAGAAAAAACCCTTCTATCTTGCATTGCCCTTCGGCATTACAATTGCACAGGTATGAACTCGGTCGGGCTGAGAGGTGAAGCCAGGGACAAAAGAAACCAAAGGAGCCCCATGAGGTGGGAACAATGAACGAGCAAGCGCCGGGCACGCGCGTGCAGAGCGCGTGGACAGTACACGCAGCATATCACGTTATTGCACGGCACATGTTACAAACAATCACATTGTTGCTAGGCACTTGGACAGGGCAGCTTTGGTATAAAGCCAGCCCCGGCCGACAACAACGTGAACTCTGCGAACATCGCATCGGTGCGTCGGGTTCCGTCGCCCGCATGGTAAAGCAACGATTCGGTCCAACAGCAATAGCTGAGTCTGGGGTCTTCGTGATTCTCAGCGGATCCTTTCCACGGACCTCAGACAGGTCTTCACTTTGTGCAGTTGGAGATACTGTTTTCAGTCATATTAACAATGTGGTCGCCTAAAAAGAAAAAAAGAAATTGTTAACATGCTCAGTGAAAAAACAGCACGCTACAGAAAACATTAGTCACCAATGCTCTTGGCTGTGAACGGTAAAACACCAGTGAAGAGAATGCCCGCCCTCCTACCCATGGCAACTCCATTCCAGATGATGGTAACAACCTATGCATACACAATTTAGTATATATGAACAAATTAACCACGGATGCCTAGAGCTCAGTCCGCCCACCCCTGACTCTGCAGCTCCGGGCAGAGCAGCTCCGAGCCAAACACGCACACGTGCAGACCAAAGTTCCACAGCACGTTACAGACAACATCACTACAACAGCACCAAAAATGCTCAACAACAAGAACAACTCCAAGACCAGACCCCACATCGATCAGAAGAACCGGCACAGAGGCAGCAGTGAGGCGAGCAGCCTCTACTGCAACCCCGGAATAAAAAGGAGCCCAACGTCACGGCCCCTTACGAATGGCACTGGCGCAAACACGCAGGGACAGCGCAAGCACAAGAAGCTGCTGCAAGACTCAGAAACTTCAAGATGCTGGGAAGAAGTGCCAGTCCCTGAGACTGGATGGGTAGAGAGCAGAGCTGCCGATGCAGCCCAGAACTACGCCACAAACACAACTGACCAGCGACATCCACGGCACAAGAACCGTCCACGCTTTCGGCTGCTGATACAAGAAAACCAGCACCCAATTGGCGCTGCGCCAATCGGCACCGGCATTCCAGATCCCGGGATGGCACCCGAGATGCCTGTCGTGCCCCTCGAGCACAACGAGACCCCAGCGTCGTCTGACAGGCGCAAGGCAGGCTTCCCGAACTACACGACAACAGACACAGGCTGGAGCTGCCCTGCCCGGCACACCCTGCCATCGCTCTGCAAAGTCCCCAGGGTCTTTTCACCGCCCAAAGGGGACTGTTCCTGGATGGCTCTTTCCCCTATGGGAACTTGAACACCCTCCCTGCGATTCCCAGCCTCTTCCCAGCCCTCGTGTCTCCACTTAGCTTTCAGACGGCCCAGGGACCGAATCCATCTTCGACAGAGCATAACACCACGTGCGCTAACGGGCATCTCCCCGCATCGCCGGCTTCCTCTTCAACATCTACAGTAACACGAGAAAACACACGCTCACCGAGCCGTGCCAGCACACAGTATGGCGGGGTGAACGCCGACCCCTTCCGCAGCACCCACCTCCTGCTAAGTTCCACGGCGTTCCGCTCAGCGTGTGGTGCCTCGGGCGCAGTCAGAAACCCGCATCGCTCGTGACGCCTAAGACAGCGAGAAACAAAGGAACCGTAGCGCTTGGAACGAGTCCCCTGCCCCACGCTCCTCCTCGCCCCTACCCCGGCTCACCGCAAACGCTCCTCCAAGTGCAAAGGGCCAAAAAGGAGCCTGCAAAACAAGAAGGAAACGCTGAACCGAGTCACCACGCGACACTGGGCTCCTCAACTCCCACCGCCGCCTCACCTTCTCGGCTGCTGCCGGTCGGCGTGCGGCTTCGCTCCTCCGAGCTCGTCTGCGGCACCTGCAAAAACAAAGGCACCCGCTCGGACGCTGCCCGGAAGCACAGCCTGCCCGCGGACGGGCCAGCCTCCCCCTCCCTTACCTGGGCCGCTCGCCCGCCTGCCCGCCCACCTGCCCGCCCTTGCTTTGGACTGCCACGCTGTTGACCACAAAGAGGTTCAGCTACCGCCCGTAAAACACAACCTGACTAGGCTTGGGTGACACAAACGGACTTGCACTTCTTTGACTCATTTTAAGCAGAGCCTCTCCTTGGGGAAAAAAAATGCCCACTCTGAGCTCCCGAACACTAGGGAGCCGTGGGGAAACCAGTGAAAGCCAAGACCGACAGCAGCAACGTCAAGTGGAATTTCGCTCAAATTCTGATGGTGCACTTAAAAGACTCTCTCTGTCCTACCAATGACTGGTCCCTTGTAGGAAGGACAAACTTTCTTACCTGAACAGCCTACATTGAAGACGCCCGCCCCTCCGGCAACCTGATTGGCTGCCTACGCACATCAACTGCCACTCTCCCGGTCTAGCAGCGCTCCGCCCCTCCAGCCCTCCCGAGCGATCCGATTGGCCCGCTCTGCATCCTCACTCGCCTGCTCGCCGCCCTGCCGGGACCACCCCACCCTTTGCCCGCGCGGCTTCCAACAGCCGCGTTTAAAAGGAAACAACAAACCGCGCTCCTTTGCTTGACGCTGAAAAGCGGGGCGGATGCTTACCCACGGCAGAAAAAACCCTTCTATCTTGCATTGCCCTTCGGCATGACAATTGCACAGGTATGAACTCGGTCGGGCTGAGAGGTGAAGCCAGGGACAAAAGAAACCAAAGGAGCCCCATGAGGTGGGAACAATGAACGAGCAAGCGCCGGGCACGCGCGTGCAGAGCGCGTGGACAGTACACGCAGCATATCACGTTATTGCACGGCACATGTTACAAACAATCACATTGTTGCTAGGCACTTGGACAGGGCAGCTTTGGTATAAAGCCAGCCCCGGCCGACAACAACGTGAACTCTGCGAACATCGCATCGGTGCGTCGGGTTCCGTCGCCCGCATGGTAAAGCAACGATTCGGTCCAACAGCAATAGCTGAGTCTGGGGTCTTCGTGATTCTCAGCGGATCCTTTCCACGGACCTCAGACAGGTCTTCACTTTGTGCAGTTGGAGATACTGTTTTCAGTCATATTAACAATGTGGTCGCCTAAAAAGAAAAAAAGAAATTGTTAACATGCTCAGTGAAAAAACAGCACGCTACAGAAAACATTAGTCACCAATGCTCTTGGCTGTGAACGGTAAAACACCAGTGAAGAGAATGCCCGCCCTCCTACCCATGGCAACTCCATTCCAGATGATGGTAACAACCTATGCATACACAATTTAGTATATATGAACAAATTAACCACGGATGCCTAGAGCTCAGTCCGCCCACCCCTGACTCTGCAGCTCCGGGCAGAGCAGCTCCGAGCCAAACACGCACACGTGCAGACCAAAGTTCCACAGCACGTTACAGACAACATCACTACAACAGCACCAAAAATGCTCAACAACAAGAACAACTCCAAGACCAGACCCCACATCGATCAGAAGAACTGGCACAGAGGCAGCAGTGAGGCGAGCAGCCTCTACTGCAACCCCGGAATAAAAAGGAGCCCAACGTCACGGCCCCTTACGAATGGCACTGGCGCAAACACGCAGGGACAGCGCAAGCACAAGAAGCTGCTGCAAGACTCAAAAACTTCAAGATGCTGGGAAGAAGTGCCAGTCCCTGAGACTGGATGGGTAGAGAGCAGAGCTGCCGATGCAGCCCAGAACTACGCCACAAACACAACTGACCAGCGACATCCACGGCACAAGAACCGTCCACGCTTTCGGCTGCTGATACAAGAAAACCAGCACCCAATTGGCGCTGCGCCAATCGGCACCGGCATTCCAGATCCCGGGATGGCACCCGAGATGCCTGTCGTGCCCCTCGAGCACAACGAGACCCCAGCGTCGTCTGACAGGCGCAAGGCAGGCTTCCCGAACTACACGACAACAGACACAGGCTGGAGCTGCCCTGCCCGGCACACCCTGCCATCGCTCTGCAAAGTCCCCAGGGTCTTTTCACCGCCCAAAGGGGACTGTTCCTGGATGGCTCTTTCCCCTATGGGAACTTGAACACCCTCCCTGCGATTCCCAGCCCCTTCCCAGCCCTCGTGTCTCCACTTAGCTTTCAGACGGCCCAGGGACCGAATCCATCTTCGACAGAGCATAACACCACGTGCGCTAACGGGCATCTCCCCGCATCGCCGGCTTCCTCTTCAACATCTACAGTAACACGAGAAAACACACGCTCACCGAGCCGTGCCAGCACACAGTATGGCGGGGTGAACGCCGACCCCTTCCGCAGCACCCACCTCCTGCTAAGTTCCACGGCGTTCCGCTCAGCGTGTGGTGCCTCGGGCGCAGTCAGAAACCCGCATCGCTCGTGACGCCTAAGACAGCGAGAAACAAAGGAACCGTAGCGCTTGGAACGAGTCCCCTGCCCCACGCTCCTCCTCGCCCCTACCCCGGCTCACCGCAAACGCTCCTCCAAGTGCAAAGGGCCAAAAAGGAGCCTGCAAAACAAGAAGGAAACGCTGAACCGAGTCACCACGCGACACTGGGCTCCTCAACTCCCACCGCCGCCTCACCTTCTCGGCTGCTGCCGGTCGGCGTGCGGCTTCGCTCCTCCGAGCTCGTCTGCGGCACCTGCAAAAACAAAGGCACCCGCTCGGACGCTGCCCGGAAGCACAGCCTGCCCGCGGACGGGCCAGCCTCCCCCTCCCTTACCTGGGCCGCTCGCCCGCCTGCCCGCCCTTGCTTTGGACTGCCACGCTGTTGACCACAAAGAGGTTCAGCTACCGCCCGTAAAACACAACCTGACTAGGCTTGGGTGACACAAACGGACTTGCACTTCTTTGACTCATTTTAAGCAGAGCCTCTCCTTGGGGAAAAAAAATGCCCACTCTGAGCTCCCGAACACTAGGGAGCCGTGGGGAAACCAGTGAAAGCCAAGACCGACAGCAGCAACGTCAAGTGGAATTTCGCTCAAATTCTGATGGTGCACTTAAAAGCCTCTCTCTGTCCTACCAATGACTGGTCCCTTGTAGGAAGGACAAACTTTCTTACCTGAACAGCCTAAATTGAAGACGCCCGCCCCTCCAGCAACCTGATTGGCTGCCTACGCACATCAACTGCCACTCTCCCGGTCTAGCAGCGCTCCGCCCCTCCAGCCCTCCCGAGCGATCCGATTGGCCCGCTCTGCATCCTCACTCGCCTGCTCGCCGCCCTGCCGGGACCACCCCACCCTTTGCCCGCGCGGCTTCCAACAGCCGCGTTTAAAAGGAAACAACAAACCGCGCTCCTTTGCTTGACGCTGAAAAGCGGGGCGGATGCTTACCCACGGCAGAAAAAACCCTTCTATCTTGCATTGCCCTTCGGCATGACAATTGCACAGGTATGAACTCGGTCGGGCTGAGAGGTGAAGCCAGGGACAAAAGAAACCAAAGGAGCCCCATGAGGTGGGAACAATGAACGAGCAAGCGCCGGGCACGCGCGTGCAGAGCGCGTGGACAGTACACGCAGCATATCACGTTATTGCACGGCACATGTTACAAACAATCACATTGTTGCTAGGCACTTGGACAGGGCAGCTTTGGTATAAAGCCAGCCCCGGCCGACAACAACGTGAACTCTGCGAACATCGCATCGGTGCGTCGGGTTCCGTCGCCCGCATGGTAAAGCAACGATTCGGTCCAACAGCAATAGCTGAGTCTGGGGTCTTCGTGATTCTCAGCGGATCCTTTCCACGGACCTCAGACAGGTCTTCACTTTGTGCAGTTGGAGATACTGTTTTCAGTCATATTAACAATGTGGTCGCCTAAAAAGAAAAAAAGAAATTGTTAACATGCTCAGTGAAAAAACAGCACGCTACAGAAAACATTAGTCACCAATGCTCTTGGCTGTGAACGGTAAAACACCAGTGAAGAGAATGCCCGCCCTCCTACCCATGGCAACTCCATTCCAGATGATGGTAACAACCTATGCATACACAATTTAGTATATATGAACAAATTAACCACGGATGCCTAGAGCTCAGTCCGCCCACCCCTGACTCTGCAGCTCCGGGCAGAGCAGCTCCGAGCCAAACACGCACACGTGCAGACCAAAGTTCCACAGCACGTTACAGACAACATCACTACAACAGCACCAAAAATGCTCAACAACAAGAACAACTCCAAGACCAGACCCCACATCGATCAGAAGAACCGGCACAGAGGCAGCAGTGAGGCGAGCAGCCTCTACTGCAACCCCGGAATAAAAAGGAGCCCAACGTCACGGCCCCTTACGAATGGCACTGGCGCAAACACGCAGGGACAGCGCAAGCACAAGAAGCTGCTGCAAGACTCAGAAACTTCAAGATGCTGGGAAGAAGTGCCAGTCCCTGAGACTGGATGGGTAGAGAGCAGAGCTGCCGATGCAGCCCAGAACTACGCCACAAACACAACTGACCAGCGACATCCACGGCACAAGAACCGTCCACGCTTTCGGCTGCTGATACAAGAAAACCAGCACCCAATTGGCGCTGCGCCAATCGGCACCGGCATTCCAGATCCCGGGATGGCACCCGAGATGCCTGTCGTGCCCCTCGAGCACAACGAGACCCCAGCGTCGTCTGACAGGCGCAAGGCAGGCTTCCCGAACTACACGACAACAGACACAGGCTGGAGCTGCCCTGCCCGGCACACCCTGCCATCGCTCTGCAAAGTCCCCAGGGTCTTTTCACCGCCCAAAGGGGACTGTTCCTGGATGGCTCTTTCCCCTATGGGAACTTGAACACCCTCCCTGCGATTCCCAGCCCCTTCCCAGCCCTCGTGTCTCCACTTAGCTTTCAGACGGCCCAGGGACCGAATCCATCTTCGACAGAGCATAACACCACGTGCGCTAACGGGCATCTCCCCGCATCGCCGGCTTCCTCTTCAACATCTACAGTAACACGAGAAAACACACGCTCACCGAGCCGTGCCAGCACACAGTATGGCGGGGTGAACGCCGACCCCTTCCGCAGCACCCACCTCCTGCTAAGTTCCACGGCGTTCCGCTCAGCGTGTGGTGCCTCGGGCGCAGTCAGAAACCCGCATCGCTCGTGACGCCTAAGACAGCGAGAAACAAAGGAACCGTAGCGCTTGGAACGAGTCCCCTGCCCCACGCTCCTCCTCGCCCCTACCCCGGCTCACCGCAAACGCTCCTCCAAGTGCAAAGGGCCAAAAAGGAGCCTGCAAAACAAGAAGGAAACGCTGAACCGAGTCACCACGCGACACTGGGCTCCTCAACTCCCACCGCCGCCTCACCTTCTCGGCTGCTGCCGGTCGGCGTGCGGCTTCGCTCCTCCGAGCTCGTCTGCGGCACCTGCAAAAACAAAGGCACCCGCTCGGACGCTGCCCGGAAGCACAGCCTGCCCGCGGACGGGCCAGCCTCCCCCTCCCTTACCTGGGCCGCTCGCCCGCCTGCCCGCCCTTGCTTTGGACTGCCACGCTGTTGACCACAAAGAGGTTCAGCTACCGCCCGTAAAACACAACCTGACTAGGCTTGGGTGACACAAACGGACTTGCACTTCTTTGACTCATTTTAAGCAGAGCCTCTCCTTGGGGAAAAAAAATGCCCACTCTGAGCTCCCGAACACTAGGGAGCCGTGGGGAAACCAGTGAAAGCCAAGACCGACAGCAGCAACGTCAAGTGGAATTTCGCTCAAATTCTGATGGTGCACTTAAAAGACTCTCCCTGTCCTACCAATGACTGGTCCCTTGTAGGAAGGACAAACTTTCTTACCTGAACAGCCTAAATTGAAGACGCCCGCCCCTCCAGCAACCTGATTGGCTGCCTACGCACATCAACTGCCACTCTCCCGGTCTAGCAGCGCTCCGCCCCTCCAGCCCTCCCGAGCGATCCGATTGGCCCGCTCTGCATCCTCACTCGCCTGCTCGCCGCCCTGCCGGGACCACCCCACCCTTTGCCCGCGCGGCTTCCAACAGCCGCGTTTAAAAGGAAACAACAAACCGCGCTCCTTTGCTTGACGCTGAAAAGCGGGGCGGATGCTTACCCACGGCAGAAAAAACCCTTCTATCTTGCATTGCCCTTCGGCATTACAATTGCACAGGTATGAACTCGGTCGGGCTGAGAGGTGAAGCCAGGGACAAAAGAAACCAAAGGAGCCCCATGAGGTGGGAACAATGAACGAGCAAGCGCCGGGCACGCGCGTGCAGAGCGCGTGGACAGTACACGCAGCATATCACGTTATTGCACGGCACATGTTACAAACAATCACATTGTTGCTAGGCACTTGGACAGGGCAGCTTTGGTATAAAGCCAGCCCCGGCCGACAACAACGTGAACTCTGCGAACATCGCATTGGTGCGTCGGGTTCCGTCGCTCGCATGGTAAAGCAACGATTCGGTCCAACAGCAATAGCTGAGTCTGGGGTCTTCGTGATTCTCAGCGGATCCTTTCCACGGACCTCAGACAGGTCTTCACTTTGTGCAGTTGGAGATACTGTTTTCAGTCATATTAACAATGTGGTCGCCTAAAAAGAAAAAAAGAAATTGTTAACATGCTCAGTGAAAAAACAGCACGCTACAGAAAACATTAGTCACCAATGCTCTTGGCTGTGAACGGTAAAACACCAGTGAAGAGAATGCCCGCCCTCCTACCCATGGCAACTCCATTCCAGATGATGGTAACAACCTATGCATACACAATTTAGTATATATGAACAAATTAACCACGGATGCCTAGAGCTCAGTCCGCCCACCCCTGACTCTGCAGCTCCGGGCAGAGCAGCTCCGAGCCAAACACGCACACGTGCAGACCAAAGTTCCACAGCACGTTACAGACAACATCACTACAACAGCACCAAAAATGCTCAACAACAAGAACAACTCCAAGACCAGACCCCACATCGATCAGAAGAACCGGCACAGAGGCAGCAGTGAGGCGAGCAGCCTCTACTGCAACCCCGGAATAAAAAGGAGCCCAACGTCACGGCCCCTTACGAATGGCACTGGCGCAAACACGCAGGGACAGCGCAAGCACAAGAAGCTGCTGCAAGACTCAGAAACTTCAAGATGCTGGGAAGAAGTGCCAGTCCCTGAGACTGGATGGGTAGAGAGCAGAGCTGCCGATGCAGCCCAGAACTACGCCACAAACACAACTGACCAGCGACATCCACGGCACAAGAACCGTCCACGCTTTCGGCTGCTGATACAAGAAAACCAGCACCCAATTGGCGCTGCGCCAATCGGCACCGGCATTCCAGATCCCGGGATGGCACCCGAGATGCCTGTCGTGCCCCTCGAGCACAACGAGACCCCAGCGTCGTCTGACAGGCGCAAGGCAGGCTTCCCGAACTACACGACAACAGACACAGGCTGGAGCTGCCCTGCCCAGCACACCCTGCCATCGCTCTGCAAAGTCCCCAGGGTCTTTTCACCGCCCAAAGGGGACTGTTCCTGGATGGCTCTTTCCCCTATGGGAACTTGAACACCCTCCCTGCGATTCCCAGCCCCTTCCCAGCCCTCGTGTCTCCACTTAGCTTTCAGACGGCCCAGGGACCGAATCCATCTTCGACAGAGCATAACACCACGTGCGCTAACGGGCATCTCCCCGCATCGCCGGCTTCCTCTTCAACATCTACAGTAACACGAGAAAACACACGCTCACCGAGCCGTGCCAGCACACAGTATGGCGGGGTGAACGCCGACCCCTTCCGCAGCACCCACCTCCTGCTAAGTTCCACGGCGTTCCGCTCAGCGTGTGGTGCCTCGGGCGCAGTCAGAAACCCGCATCGCTCGTGACGCCTAAGACAGCGAGAAACAAAGGAACCGTAGCGCTTGGAACGAGTCCCCTGCCCCACGCTCCTCCTCGCCCCTACCCCGGCTCACCGCAAACGCTCCTCCAAGTGCAAAGGGCCAAAAAGGAGCCTGCAAAACAAGAAGGAAACGCTGAACCGAGTCACCACGCGACACTGGGCTCCTCAACTCCCACCGCCGCCTCACCTTCTCGGCTGCTGCCGGTCGGCGTGCGGCTTCGCTCCTCCGAGCTCGTCTGCGGCACCTGCAAAAACAAAGGCACGCGCTCGGACGCTGCCCGGAAGCACAGCCTGCCCGCGGACGGGCCAGACTCCCCCTCCCTTACCTGGGCCGCTCGCCCGCCTGCCCGCCCTTGCTTTGGACTGCCACGCTGTTGACCACAAAGAGGTTCAGCTACCGCCCGTAAAACACAACCTGACTAGGCTTGGGTGACACAAACGGACTTGCACTTCTTTGACTCATTTTAAGCAGAGCCTCTCCTTGGGGAAAAAAAATGCCCACTCTGAGCTCCCGAACACTAGGGAGCCGTGGGGAAACCAGTGAAAGCCAAGACCGACAGCAGCAACGTCAAGTGGAATTTCGCTCAAATTCTGATGGTGCACTTAAAAGACTCTCTCTGTCCTACCAATGACTGGTCCCTTGTAGGAAGGACAAACTTTCTTACCTGAACAGCCTAAATTGAAGACGCCCGCCCCTCCAGCAACCTGATTGGCTGCCTACGCACATCAACTGCCACTCTCCCGGTCTAGCAGCGCTCCGCCCCTCCAGCCCTCCCGAGCGATCCGATTGGCCCGCTCTGCATCCTCACTCGCCTGCTCGCCGCCCTGCCGGGACCACCCCACCCTTTGCCCGCGCGGCTTCCAACAGCCGCGTTTAAAAGGAAACAACAAACCGCGCTCCTTTGCTTGACGCTGAAAAGCGGGGCGGATGCTTACCCACGGCAGAAAAAACCCTTCTATCTTGCATTGCCCTTCGGCATTACAATTGCACAGGTATGAACTCGGTCGGGCTGAGAGGTGAAGCCAGGGACAAAAGAAACCAAAGGAGCCCCATGAGGTGGGAACAATGAACGAGCAAGCGCCGGGCACGCGCGTGCAGAGCGCGTGGACAGTACACGCAGCATATCACGTTATTGCACGGCACATGTTACAAACAATCACATTGTTGCTAGGCACTTGGACAGGGCAGCTTTGGTATAAAGCCAGCCCCGGCCGACAACAACGTGAACTCTGCGAACATCGCATCGGTGCGTCGGGTTCCGTCGCCCGCATGGTAAAGCAACGATTCGGTCCAACAGCAATAGCTGAGTCTGGGGTCTTCGTGATTCTCAGCGGATCCTTTCCACGGACCTCAGACAGGTCTTCACTTTGTGCAGTTGGAGATACTGTTTTCAGTCATATTAACAATGTGGTCGCCTAAAAAGAAAAAAAGAAATTGTTAACATGCTCAGTGAAAAAACAGCACGCTACAGAAAACATTAGTCACCAATGCTCTTGGCTGTGAACGGTAAAACACCAGTGAAGAGAATGCCCGCCCTCCTACCCATGGCAACTCCATTCCAGATGATGGTAACAACCTATGCATACACAATTTAGTATATATGAACAAATTAACCACGGATGCCTAGAGCTCAGTCCGCCCACCCCTGACTCTGCAGCTCCGGGCAGAGCAGCTCCGAGCCAAACACGCACACGTGCAGACCAAAGTTCCACAGCACGTTACAGACAACATCACTACAACAGCACCAAAAATGCTCAACAACAAGACCAACTCCAAGACCAGACCCCGCATCGATCAGAAGAACCGGCACAGAGGCAGCAGTGAGGCGAGCAGCCTCTACTGCAACCCCGGAATAAAAAGGAGCCCAACGTCACGGCCCCTTACGAATGGCACTGGCGCAAACACGCAGGGACAGCGCAAGCACAAGAAGCTGCTGCAAGACTCAAAAACTTCAAGATGCTGGGAAGAAGTGCCAGTCCCTGAGACTGGATGGGTAGAGAGCAGAGCTGCCGATGCAGCCCAGAACTACGCCACAAACACAACTGACCAGCGACATCCACGGCACAAGAACCGTCCACGCTTTCGGCTGCTGATACAAGAAAACCAGCACCCAATTGGCGCTGCGCCAATCGGCACCGGCATTCCAGATCCCGGGATGGCACCCGAGATGCCTGTCGTGCCCCTCGAGCACAACGAGACCCCAGCGTCGTCTGACAGGCGCAAGGCAGGCTTCCCGAACTACACGACAACAGACACAGGCTGGAGCTGCCCTGCCCGGCACACCCTGCCATCGCTCTGCAAAGTCCCCAGGGTCTTTTCACCGCCCAAAGGGGACTGTTCCTGGATGGCTCTTTCCCCTATGGGAACTTGAACACCCTCCCTGCGATTCCCAGCCCCTTCCCAGCCCTCGTGTCTCCACTTAGCTTTCAGACGGCCCAGGGACCGAATCCATCTTCGACAGAGCATAACACCACGTGCGCTAACGGGCATCTCCCCGCATCGCCGGCTTCCTCTTCAACATCTACAGTAACACGAGAAAACACACGCTCACCGAGCCGTGCCAGCACACAGTATGGCGGGGTGAACGCCGACCCCTTCCGCAGCACCCACCTCCTGCTAAGTTCCACGGCGTTCCGCTCAGCGTGTGGTGCCTCGGGCGCAGTCAGAAACCCGCATCGCTCGTGACGCCTAAGACAGCGAGAAACAAAGGAACCGTAGCGCTTGGAACGAGTCCCCTGCCCCACGCTCCTCCTCGCCCCTACCCCGGCTCACCGCAAACGCTCCTCCAAGTGCAAAGGGCCAAAAAGGAGCCTGCAAAACAAGAAGGAAACGCTGAACCGAGTCACCACGCGACACTGGGCTCCTCAACTCCCACCGCCGCCTCACCTTCTCGGCTGCTGCTGGTCGGCGTGCGGCTTCGCTCCTCCGAGCTCGTCTGCGGCACCTGCAAAAACAAAGGCACCCGCTCGGACGCTGCCCGGAAGCACAGCCTGCCCGCGGACGGGCCAGCCTCCCCCTCCCTTACCTGGGCCGCTCGCCCGCCTGCCCGCCCTTGCTTTGGACTGCCACGCTGTTGACCACAAAGAGGTTCAGCTACCGCCCGTAAAACACAACCTGACTAGGCTTGGGTGACACAAACGGACTTGCACTTCTTTGACTCATTTTAAGCAGAGCCTCTCCTTGGGGAAAAAAAATGCCCACTCTGAGCTCCCGAACACTAGGGAGCCGTGGGGAAACCAGTGAAAGCCAAGACCGACAGCAGCAACGTCAAGTGGAATTTCGCTCAAATTCTGATGGTGCACTTAAAAGACTCTCTCTGTCCTACCAATGACTGGTCCCTTGTAGGAAGGACAAACTTTCTTACCTGAACAGCCTAAATTGAAGACGCCCGCCCCTCCGGCAACCTGATTGGCTGCCTACGCACATCAACTGCCACTCTCCCGGTCTAGCAGCGCTCCGCCCCTCCAGCCCTCCCGAGCGATCCGATTGGCCCGCTCTGCATCCTCACTCGCCTGCTCGCCGCCCTGCCGGGACCACCCCACCCTTTGCCCGCGCGGCTTCCAACAGCCGCGTTTAAAAGGAAACAACAAACCGCGCTCCTTTGCTTGACGCTGAAAAGCGGGGCGGATGCTTACCCACGGCAGAAAAAACCCTTCTATCTTGCATTGCCCTTCGGCATTACAATTGCACAGGTATGAACTCAGTCGGGCTGAGAGGTGAAGCCAGAGACAAAAGAAACCAAAGGAGCCCCATGAGGTGGGAACAATGAACGAGCAAGCACCGGGCACGCGCGTGCAGAGCGCGTAGACAGTACACGCAGCATATCACGTTATTGCACGGCACATGTTACAAACAATCACATTGTTGCTAGGCACTTGGACAGGGCAGCTTTGGTATAAAGCCAGCCCCGGCCGACAACAACGTGAACTCTGCGAACATCGCATCGGTGCGTCGGGTTCCGTCGCTCGCATGGTAAAGCAACGATTCGGTCCAACAGCAATAGCTGAGTCTGGGGTCTTCGTGATTCTCAGCGGATCCTTTCCACGGACCTCAGACAGGTCTTCGCTTTGTGCAGTTGGAGATACTGTTTTCAGTCATATTAACAATGTGGTCGCCTAAAAAGAAAAAAAGAAATTGTTAACATGCTCAGTGAAAAAACAGCACGCTACAGAAAACATTAGTCACCAATGCTCTTGGCTGTGAACGGTAAAACACCAGTGAAGAGACTGCCCGCCCTCCTACCCATGGCAACTCCATTCCAGATGATGGTAACAACCTATGCATACACAATTTAGTATATATGAACAAATTAACCACGGATGCCTAGAGCTCAGTCCGCCCACCCCTGACTCTGCAGCTCCGGGCAGAGCAGCTCCGAGCCAAACACGCACACGTGCAGACCAAAGTTCCACAGCACGTTACAGACAACATCACTACAACAGCACCAAAAATGCTCAACAACAAGAACAACTCCAAGACCAGACCCCGCATCGATCAGAAGAACCGGCACAGAGGCAGCAGTGAGGCGAGCAGCCTCTACTGCAACCCCGGAATAAAAAGGAGCCCAACGTCACGGCCCCTTACGAATGGCACTGGCGCAAACACGCAGGGACAGCGCAAGCACAAGAAGCTGCTGCAAGACTCAAAAACTTCAAGATGCTGGGAAGAAGTGCCAGTCCCTGAGACTGGATGGGTAGAGAGCAGAGCTGCCGATGCAGCCCAGAACTACGCCACAAACACAACTGACCAGCGACATCCACGGCACAAGAACCGTCCACGCTTTCGGCTGCTGATACAAGAAAACCAGCACCCAATTGGCGCTGCGCCAATCGGCACCGGCATTCCAGATCCCGGGATGGCACCCGAGATGCCTGTCGTGCCCCTCGAGCACAACGAGACCCCAGCGTCGTCTGACAGGCGCAAGGCAGGCTTCCCGAACTACACGACAACAGACACAGGCTGGAGCTGCCCTGCCCGGCACACCCTGCCATCGCTCTGCAAAGTCCCCAGGGTCTTTTCACCGCCCAAAGGGGACTGTTCCTGGATGGCTCTTTCCCCTATGGGAACTTGAACACCCTCCCTGCGATTCCCAGCCCCTTCCCAGCCCTCGTGTCTCCACTTAGCTTTCAGACGGCCCAGGGACCGAATCCATCTTCGACAGAGCATAACACCACGTGCGCTAACGGGCATCTCCCCGCATCGCCGGCTTCCTCTTCAACATCTACAGTAACACGAGAAAACACACGCTCACCGAGCCGTGCCAGCACACAGTATGGCGGGGTGAACGCCGACCCCTTCCGCAGCACCCACCTCCTGCTAAGTTCCACGGCGTTCCGCTCAGCGTGTGGTGCCTCGGGCGCAGTCAGAAACCCGCATCGCTCGTGACGCCTAAGACAGCGAGAAACAAAGGAACCGTAGCGCTTGGAACGAGTCCCCTGCCCCACGCTCCTCCTCGCCCCTACCCCGGCTCACCGCAAACGCTCCTCCAAGTGCAAAGGGCCAAAAAGGAGCCTGCAAAACAAGAAGGAAACGCTGAACCGAGTCACCACGCGACACTGGGCTCCTCAACTCCCACCGCCGCCTCACCTTCTCGGCTGCTGCCGGTCGGCGTGCGGCTTCGCTCCTCCGAGCTCGTCTGCGGCACCTGCAAAAACAAAGGCACCCACTCGGACGCTGCCCGGAAGCACAGCCTGCCCGCGGACGGGCCCGCCTCCCCCTCCCTTACCTGGGCCGCTCGCCCGCCTGCCCGCCCTTGCTTTGGACTGCCACGCTGTTGACCACAAAGAGGTTCAGCTACCGCCCGTAAAACACAACCTGACTAGGCTTGGGTTACACAAACGGACTTGCACTTCTTTGACTCATTGAAGCAGAGCCTCTCCTTGGGGAAAAAAAATGCCCACTCTGAGCTCCCGAACACTAGGGAGCCGTGGGGAAACCAGTGAAAGCCAAGACCGACAGCAGCAACGTCAAGTGGAATTTCGCTCAAATTCTGATGGTGCACTTAAAAGCCTCTCTCTGTCCTACCAATGACTGGTCCCTTGTAGGAAGGACAAACTTTCTTACCTGAACAGCCTAAATTGAAGACGCCCGCCCCTCCGGCAACCTGATTGGCTGCCTACGCACATCAACTGCCACTCTCCCGGTCTAGCAGCGCTCCGCCCCTCCAGCCCTCCCGAGCGATCCGATTGGCCCGCTCTGCATCCTCACTCGCCTGCTCGCCGCCCTGCCGGGACCACCCCACCCTTTGCCCGCGCGGCTTCCAACAGCCGCGTTTAAAAGGAAACAACAAACCGCGCTCCTTTGCTTGACGCTGAAAAGCGGGGCGGATGCTTACCCACGGCAGAAAAAACCCTTCTATCTTGCATTGCCCTTCGGCATTACAATTGCACAGGTATGAACTCGGTCGGGCTGAGAGGTGAAGCCAGAGACAAAAGAAACCAAAGGAGCCCCATGAGGTGGGAACAATGAACGAGCAAGCGCCGGGCACGCGCGTGCAGAGCGCGTGGACAGTACACGCAGCATATCACGTTATTGCACGGCACATGTTACAAACAATCACATTGTTGCTAGGCACTTGGACAGGGCAGCTTTGGTATAAAGCCAGCCCCGGCCGACAACAACGTGAACTCTGCGAACATCGCATCGGTGCGTCGGGTTCCGTCGCTCGCATGGTAAAGCAACGATTCGGTCCAACAGCAATAGCTGAGTCTGGGGTCTTCGTGATTCTCAGCGGATCCTTTCCACGGACCTCAGACAGGTCTTCGCTTTGTGCAGTTGGAGATACTGTTTTCAGTCATATTAACAATGTGGTCGCCTAAAAAGAAAAAAAGAAATTGTTAACATGCTCAGTGAAAAAACAGCACGCTACAGAAAACATTAGTCACCAATGCTCTTGGCTGTGAACGGTAAAACACCAGTGAAGAGACTGCCCGCCCTCCTACCCATGGCAACTCCATTCCAGATGATGGTAACAACCTATGCATACACAATTTAGTATATATGAACAAATTAACCACGGATGCCTAGAGCTCAGTCCGCCCACCCCTGACTCTGCAGCTCCGGGCAGAGCAGCTCCGAGCCAAACACGCACACGTGCAGACCAAAGTTCCACAGCACGTTACAGACAACATCACTACAACAGCACCAAAAATGCTCAACAACAAGAACAACTCCAAGACCAGACCCCACATCGATCAGAAGAACCGGCACAGAGGCAGCAGTGAGGCGAGCAGCCTCTACTGCAACCCCGGAATAAAAAGGAGCCCAACGTCACGGCCCCTTACGAATGGCACTGGCGCAAACACGCAGGGACAGCGCAAGCACAAGAAGCTGCTGCATGACTCAAAAACTTCAAGATGCTGGGAAGAAGTGCCAGTCCCTGAGACTGGATGGGTAGAGAGCAGAGCTGCCGATGCAGCCCAGAACTACGCCACAAACACAACTGACCAGCGACATCCACGGCACAAGAACCGTCCACGCTTTCGGCTGCTGATACAAGAAAACCAGCACCCAATTGGCGCTGCGCCAATCGGCACCGGCATTCCAGATCCCGGGATGGCACCCGAGATGCCTGTCGTGCCCCTCGAGCACAACGAGACCCCAGCGTCGTCTGACAGGCGCAAGGCAGGCTTCCCGAACTACACGACAACAGACACAGGCTGGAGCTGCCCTGCCCGGCACACCCTGCCATCGCTCTGCAAAGTCCCCAGGGTCTTTTCACCGCCCAAAGGGGACTGTTCCTGGATGGCTCTTTCCCCTATGGGAACTTGAACACCCTCCCTGCGATTCCCAGCCCCTTCCCAGCCCTCGTGTCTCCACTTAGCTTTCAGACGGCCCAGGGACCGAATCCATCTTCGACAGAGCATAACACCACGTGCGCTAACGGGCATCTCCCCGCATCGCCGGCTTCCTCTTCAACATCTACAGTAACACGAGAAAACACACGCTCACCGAGCCGTGCCAGCACACAGTATGGCGGGGTGAACGCCGACCCCTTCCGCAGCACCCACCTCCTGCTAAGTTCCACGGCGTTCCGCTCAGCGTGTGGTGCCTCGGGCGCAGTCAGAAACCCGCATCGCTCGTGACGCCTAAGACAGCGAGAAACAAAGGAACCGTAGCGCTTGGAACGAGTCCCCTGCCCCACGCTCCTCCTCGCCCCTACCCCGGCTCACCGCAAACGCTCCTCCAAGTGCAAAGGGCCAAAAAGGAGCCTGCAAAACAAGAAGGAAACGCTGAACCGAGTCACCACGCGACACTGGGCTCCTCAACTCCCACCGCCGCCTCACCTTCTCGGCTGCTGCCGGTCGGCGTGCGGCTTCGCTCCTCCGAGCTCGTCTGCGGCACCTGCAAAAACAAAGGCACCCGCTCGGACGCTGCCCGGAAGCACAGCCTGCCCGCGGACGGGCCCGCCTCCCCCTCCCTTACCTGGGCCGCTCGCCCGCCTGCCCGCCCTTGCTTTGGACTGCCACGCTGTTGACCACAAAGAGGTTCAGCTACCGCCCGTAAAACACAACCTGACTAGGCTTGGGTTACACAAACGGACTTGCACTTCTTTGACTCATTGAAGCAGAGCCTCTCCTTGGGGAAAAAAAATGCCCACTCTGAGCTCCCGAACACTAGGGAGCCGTGGGGAAACCAGTGAAAGCCAAGACCGACAGCAGCAACGTCAAGTGGAATTTCGCTCAAATTCTGATGGTGCACTTAAAAGCCTCTCTCTGTCCTACCAATGACTGGTCCCTTGTAGGAAGGACAAACTTTCTTACCTGAACAGCCTAAATTGAAGACGCCCGCCCCTCCGGCAACCTGATTGGCTGCCTACGCACATCAACTGCCACTCTCCCGGTCTAGCAGCGCTCCGCCCCTCCAGCCCTCCCGAGCGATCCGATTGGCCCGCTCTGCATCCTCACTCGCCTGCTCGCCGCCCTGCCGGGACCACCCCACCCTTTGCCCGCGCGGCTTCCAACAGCCGCGTTTAAAAGGAAACAACAAACCGCGCTCCTTTGCTTGACGCTGAAAAGCGGGGCGGATGCTTACCCACGGCAGAAAAAACCCTTCTATCTTGCATTGCCCTTCGGCATTACAATTGCACAGGTATGAACTCGGTCGGGCTGAGAGGTGAAGCCAGAGACAAAAGAAACCAAAGGAGCCCCATGAGGTGGGAACAATGAACGAGCAAGCGCCGGGCACGCGCGTGCAGAGCGCGTGGACAGTACACGCAGCATATCACGTTATTGCACGGCACATGTTACAAACAATCACATGGTTGCTAGGCACTTGGACAGGGCAGCTTTGGTATAAAGCCAGCCCCGGCCGACAACAACGTGAACTCTGCGAACATCGCATCGGTGCGTCGGGTTCCGTCGCTCGCATGGTAAAGCAACGATTCGGTCCAACAGCAATAGCTGAGTCTGGGGTCTTCGTGATTCTCAGCGGATCCTTTCCACGGACCTCAGACAGGTCTTCACTTTGTGCAGTTGGAGATACTGTTTTCAGTCATATTAACAATGTGGTCGCCTAAAAAGAAAAAAAGAAATTGTTAACATGCTCAGTGAAAAAACAGCACGCTACAGAAAACATTAGTCACCAATGCTCTTGGCTGTGAAAGGTAAAACACCAGTGAAGAGACTGCCCGCCCTCCTACCCATGGCAACTCCATTCCAGATGATGGTAACAACCTATGCATACACAATTTAGTATATATGAACAAATTAACCACGGATGCCTAGAGCTCAGTCCGCCCACCCCTGACTCTGCAGCTCCGGGCAGAGCAGCTCCGAGCCAAACACGCACACGTGCAGACCAAAGTTCCACAGCACGTTACAGACAACATCACTACAACAGCACCAAAAATGCTCAACAACAAGAACAACTCCAAGACCAGACCCCACATCGATCAGAAGAACCGGCACAGAGGCAGCAGTGAGGCAAGCAGCCTCTACTGCAACCCCGGAATAAAAAGGAGCCCAACGTCACGGCCCCTTACGAATGGCACTGGCGCAAACACGCAGGGACAGCGCAAGCACAAGAAGCTGCTGCAAGACTCAAAAACTTCAAGATGCTGGGAAGAAGTGCCAGTCCCTGAGACTGGATGGGTAGAGAGCAGAGCTGCCGATGCAGCCCAGAACTACGCCACAAACACAACTGACCAGCGACATCCACGGCACAAGAACCGTCCACGCTTTCGGCTGCTGATACAAGAAAACCAGCACCCAATTGGCGCTGCGCCAATCGGCACCGGCATTCCAGATCCCGGGATGGCACCCGAGATGCCTGTCGTGCCCCTCGAGCACAACGAGACCCCAGCGTCGTCTGACAGGCGCAAGGCAGGCTTCCCGAACTACACGACAACAGACACAGGCTGGAGCTGCCCTGCCCGGCACACCCTGCCATCGCTCTGCAAAGTCCCCAGGGTCTTTTCACCGCCCAAAGGGGACTGTTCCTGGATGGCTCTTTCCCCTATGGGAACTTGAACACCCTCCCTGCGATTCCCAGCCCCTTCCCAGCCCTCGTGTCTCCACTTAGCTTTCAGACGGCCCAGGGACCGAATCCATCTTCGACAGAGCATAACACCACGTGCGCTAACGGGCATCTCCCCGCATCGCCGGCTTCCTCTTCAACATCTACAGTAACACGAGAAAACACACGCTCACCGAGCCGTGCCAGCACACAGTATGGCGGGGTGAACGCCGACCCCTTCCGCAGCACCCACCTCCTGCTAAGTTCCACGGCGTTCCGCTCAGCGTGTGGTGCCTCGGGCGCAGTCAGAAACCCGCATCGCTCGTGACACCTAAGACAGCGAGAAACAAAGGAACCGTAGCGCTTGGAACGAGTCCCCTGCCCCACGCTCCTCCTCGCCCCTACCCCGGCTCACCGCAAACGCTCCTCCAAGTGCAAAGGGCCAAAAAGGAGCCTGCAAAACAAGAAGGCAACGCTGAACCGAGTCACCACGCGACACTGGGCTCCTCAACTCCCACCGCCGCCTCACCTTCTCGGCTGCTGCCGGTCGGCGTGCGGCTTCGCTCCTCCGAGCTCGTCTGCGGCACCTGCAAAAACAAAGGCACCCGCTCGGACGCTGCCCGGAAGCACAGCCTGCCCGCGGACGGGCCCGCCTCCCCCTCCCTTACCTGGGCCGCTCGCCCGCCTGCCCGCCCTTGCTTTGGACTGCCACGCTGTTGACCACAAAGAGGTTCAGCTACCGCCCGTAAAACACAACCTGACTAGGCTTGGGTTACACAAACGGACTTGCACTTCTTTGACTCATTGAAGCAGAGCCTCTCCTTGGGGAAAAAAAATGCCCACTCTGAGCTCCCGAACACTAGGGAGCCGTGGGGAAACCAGTGAAAGCCAAGACCGACAGCAGCAACGTCAAGTGGAATTTCGCTCAAATTCTGATGGTGCACTTAAAAGCCTCTCTCTGTCCTACCAATGACTGGTCCCTTGTAGGAAGGACAAACTTTCTTACCTGAACAGCCTAAATTGAAGACGCCCGCCCCTCCGGCAACCTGATTGGCTGCCTACGCACATCAACTGCCACTCTCCCGGTCTAGCAGCGCTCCGCCCCTCCAGCCCTCCCGAGCGATCCGATTGGCCCGCTCTGCATCCTCACTCGCCTGCTCGCCGCCCTGCCGGGACCACCCCACCCTTTGCCCGCGCGGCTTCCAACAGCCGCGTTTAAAAGGAAACAACAAACCGCGCTCCTTTGCTTGACGCTGAAAAGCGGGGCGGATGCTTACCCACGGCAGAAAAAACCCTTCTATCTTGCATTGCCCTTCGGCATTACAATTGCACAGGTATGAACTCGGTCGGGCTGAGAGGTGAAGCCAGAGACAAAAGAAACCAAAGGAGCCCCATGAGGTGGGAACAATGAACGAGCAAGCGCCGGGCACGCGCGTGCAGAGCGCGTGGACAGTACACGCAGCATATCACGTTATTGCACGGCACATGTTACAAACAATCACATTGTTGCTAGGCACTTGGACAGGGCAGCTTTGGTATAAAGCCAGCCCCGGCCGACAACAACGTGAACTCTGCGAACATCGCATCGGTGCGTCGGGTTCCGTCGCTCGCATGGTAAAGCAACGATTCGGTCCAACAGCAATAGCTGAGTCTGGGGTCTTCGTGATTCTCAGCGGATCCTTTCCACGGACCTCAGACAGGTCTTCGCTTTGTGCAGTTGGAGATACTGTTTTCAGTCATATTAACAATGTGGTCGCCTAAAAAGAAAAAAAGAAATTGTTAACATGCTCAGTGAAAAAACAGCACGCTACAGAAAACATTAGTCACCAATGCTCTTGGCTGTGAACGGTAAAACACCAGTGAAGAGACTGCCCGCCCTCCTACCCATGGCAACTCCATTCCAGATGATGGCAACAACCTATGCATACACAATTTAGTATATATGAACAAATTAACCACGGATGCCTAGAGCTCAGTCCGCCCACCCCTGACTCTGCAGCTCCGGGCAGAGCAGCTCCGAGCCAAACACGCACACGTGCAGACCAAAGTTCCACAGCACGTTACAGACAACATCACTACAACAGCACCAAAAATGCTCAACAACAAGAACAACTCCAAGACCAGACCCCGCATCGATCAGAAGAACAGGCACAGAGGCAGCAGTGAGGCGAGCAGCCTCTACTGCAACCCCGGAATAAAAAGGAGCCCAACGTCACGGCCCCTTACGAATGGCACTGGCGCAAACACGCAGGGACAGCGCAAGCACAAGAAGCTGCTGCAAGACTCAGAAACTTCAAGATGCTGGGAAGAAGTGCCAGTCCCTGAGACTGGATGGGTAGAGAGCAGAGCTGCCGATGCAGCCCAGAACTACGCCACAAACACAACTGACCAGCGACATCCACGGCACAAGAACCGTCCACGCTTTCGGCTGCTGATACAAGAAAACCAGCACCCAATTGGCGCTGCGCCAATCGGCACCGGCATTCCAGATCCCGGGATGGCACCCGAGATGCCTGTCGTGCCCCTCGAGCACAACGAGACCCCAGCGTCGTCTGACAGGCGCAAGGCAGGCTTCCCGAACTACACGACAACAGACACAGGCTGGAGCTGCCCTGCCCGGCACACCCTGCCATCGCTCTGCAAAGTCCCCAGGGTCTTTTCACCGCCCAAAGGGGACTGTTCCTGGATGGCTCTTTCCCCTATGGGAACTTGAACACCCTCCCTGCGATTCCCAGCCCCTTCCCAGCCCTCGTGTCTCCACTTAGCTTTCAGACGGCCCAGGGACCGAATCCATCTTCGACAGAGCATAACACCACGTGCGCTAACGGGCATCTCCCCGCATCGCCGGCTTCCTCTTCAACATCTACAGTAACACGAGAAAACACACGCTCACCGAGCCGTGCCAGCACACAGTATGGCGGGGTGAACGCCGACCCCTTCCGCAGCACCCACCTCCTGCTAAGTTCCACGGCGTTCCGCTCAGCGTGTGGTGCCTCGGGCGCAGTCAGAAACCCGCATCGCTCGTGACGCCTAAGACAGCGAGAAACAAAGGAACCGTAGCGCTTGGAACGAGTCCCCTGCCCCACGCTCCTCCTCGCCCCTACCCCGGCTCACCGCAAACGCTCCTCCAAGTGCAAAGGGCCAAAAAGGAGCCTGCAAAACAAGAAGGAAACGCTGAACCGAGTCACCACGCGACACTGGGCTCCTCAACTCCCACCGCCGCCTCACCTTCTCGGCTGCTGCCGGTCGGCGTGCGGCTTCGCTCCTCCGAGCTCGTCTGCGGCACCTGCAAAAACAAAGGCACCCGCTCGGACGCTGCCCGGAAGCACAGCCTGCCCGCGGACGGGCCCGCCTCCCCCTCCCTTACCTGGGCCGCTCGCCCGCCTGCCCGCCCTTGCTTTGGACTGCCACGCTGTTGACCACAAAGAGGTTCAGCTACCGCCCGTAAAACACAACCTGACTAGGCTTGGGTGACACAAACGGACTTGCACTTCTTTGACTCATTGAAGCAGAGCCTCTCCTTGGGGAAAAAAAATGCCCACTCTGAGCTCCCGAACACTAGGGAGCCGTGGGGAAACCAGTGAAAGCCAAGACCGACAGCAGCAACATCAAGTGGAATTTCGCTCAAATTCTGATGGTGCACTTAAAAGCCTCTCTCTGTCCTACCAATGACTGGTCCCTTGTAGGAAGGACAAACTTTCTTACCTGAACAGCCTAAATTGAAGACGCCCGCCCCTCCGGCAACCTGATTGGCTGCCTACGCACATCAACTGCCACTCTCCCGGTCTAGCAGCGCTCCGCCCCTCCAGCCCTCCCGAGCGATCCGATTGGCCCGCTCTGCATCCTCACTCGCCTGCTCGCCGCCCTGCCGGGACCACCCCACCCTTTGCCCGCGCGGCTTCCAACAGCCGCGTTTAAAAGGAAACAACAAACCGCGCTCCTTTGCTTGACGCTGAAAAGCGGGGCGGATGCTTACCCACGGCAGAAAAAACCCTTCTATCTTGCATTGCCCTTCGGCATTACAATTGCACAGGTATGAACTCGGTCGGGCTGAGAGGTGAAGCCAGAGACAAAAGAAACCAAAGGAGCCCCATGAGGTGGGAACAATGAACGAGCAAGCGCCGGGCACGCGCGTGCAGAGCGCGTGGACAGTACACGCAGCATATCACGTTATTGCACGGCACATGTTACAAACAATCACATTGTTGCTAGGCACTTGGACAGGGCAGCTTTGGTATAAAGCCAGCCCCGGCCGACAACAACGTGAACTCTGCGAACATCGCATCGGTGCGTCGGGTTCCGTCGCTCGCATGGTAAAGCAACGATTCGGTCCAACAGCAATAGCTGAGTCTGGGGTCTTCGTGATTCTCAGCGGATCCTTTCCACGGACCTCAGACAGGTCTTCACTTTGTGCAGTTGGAGATACTGTTTTCAGTCATATTAACAATGTGGTCGCCTAAAAAGAAAAAAAGAAATTGTTAACATGCTCAGTGAAAAAACAGCACGCTACAGAAAACATTAGTCACCAATGCTCTTGGCTGTGAACGGTAAAACACCAGTGAAGAGACTGCCCGCCCTCCTACCCATGGCAACTCCATTCCAGATGATGGTAACAACCTATGCATACACAATTTAGTATATATGAACAAATTAACCACGGATGCCTAGAGCTCAGTCCGCCCACCCCTGACTCTGCAGCTCCGGGCAGAGCAGCTCCGAGCCAAACACGCACACGTGCAGACCAAAGTTCCACAGCACGTTACAGACAACATCACTACAACAGCACCAAAAATGCTCAACAACAAGAACAACTCCAAGACCAGACCCCACATCGATCAGAAGAACCGGCACAGAGGCAGCAGTGAGGCGAGCAGCCTCTACTGCAACCCCGGAATAAAAAGGAGCCCAACGTCACGGCCCCTTACGAATGGCACTGGCGCAAACACGCAGGGACAGCGCAAGCACAAGAAGCTGCTGCAAGACTCAGAAACTTCAAGATGCTGGGAAGAAGTGCCAGTCCCTGAGACTGGATGGGTAGAGAGCAGAGCTGCCGATGCAGCCCAGAACTACGCCACAAACACAACTGACCAGCGACATCCACGGCACAAGAACCGTCCACGCTTTCGGCTGCTGATACAAGAAAACCAGCACCCAATTGGCGCTGCGCCAATCGGCACCGGCATTCCAGATCCCGGGATGGCACCCGAGATGCCTGTCGTGCCCCTCGAGCACAACGAGACCCCAGCGTCGTCTGACAGGCGCAAGGCAGGCTTCCCGAACTACACGACAACAGACACAGGCTGGAGCTGCCCTGCCCGGCACACCCTGCCATCGCTCTGCAAAGTCCCCAGGGTCTTTTCACCGCCCAAAGGGGACTGTTCCTGGATGGCTCTTTCCCCTATGGGAACTTGAACACCCTCCCTGCGATTCCCAGCCCCTTCCCAGCCCTCGTGTCTCCACTTAGCTTTCAGACGGCCCAGGGACCGAATCCATCTTCGACAGAGCATAACACCACGTGCGCTAACGGGCATCTCCCCGCATCGCCGGCTTCCTCTTCAACATCTACAGTAACACGAGAAAACACACGCTCACCGAGCCGTGCCAGCACACAGTATGGCGGGGTGAACGCCGACCCCTTCCGCAGCACCCACCTCCTGCTAAGTTCCACGGCGTTCCGCTCAGCGTGTGGTGCCTCGGGCGCAGTCAGAAACCCGCATCGCTCGTGACGCCTAAGACAGCGAGAAACAAAGGAACCGTAGCGCTTGGAACGAGTCCCCTGCCCCACGCTCCTCCTCGCCCCTACCCCGGCTCACCGCAAACGCTCCTCCAAGTGCAAAGGGCCAAAAAGGAGCCTGCAAAACAAGAAGGAAACGCTGAACCGAGTCACCACGCGACACTGGGCTCCTCAACTCCCACCGCCGCCTCACCTTCTCGGCTGCTGCCGGTCGGCGTGCGGCTTCGCTCCTCCGAGCTCGTCTGCGGCACCTGCAAAAACAAAGGCACCCGCTCGGACGCTGCCCGGAAGCACAGCCTGCCCGCGGACGGGCCCGCCTCCCCCTCCCTTACCTGGGCCGCTCGCCCGCCTGCCCGTCCTTGCTTTGGACTGCCACGCTGTTGACCACAAAGAGGTTCAGCTACCGCCCGTAAAACACAACCTGACTAGGCTTGGGTGACACAAACGGACTTGCACTTCTTTGACTCATTGAAGCAGAGCCTCTCCTTGGGGAAAAAAAATGCCCACTCTGAGCTCCCGAACACTAGGGAGCCGTGGGGAAACCAGTGAAAGCCAAGACCGACAGCAGCAACGTCAAGTGGAATTTCGCTCAAATTCTGATGGTGCACTTAAAAGCCTCTCTCTGTCCTACCAATGACTGGTCCCTTGTAGGAAGGACAAACTTTCTTACCTGAACAGCCTAAATTGAAGACGCCCGCCCCTCCGGCAACCTGATTGGCTGCCTACGCACATCAACTGCCACTCTCCCGGTCTAGCAGCGCTCCGCCCCTCCAGCCCTCCCGAGCGATCCGATTGGCCCGCTCTGCATCCTCACTCGCCTGCTCGCCGCCCTGCCGGGACCACCCCACCCTTTGCCCGCGCGGCTTCCAACAGCCGCGTTTAAAAGGAAACAACAAACCGCGCTCCTTTGCTTGACGCTGAAAAGCGGGGCGGATGCTTACCCACGGCAGAAAAAACCCTTCTATCTTGCATTGCCCTTCGGCATTACAATTGCACAGGTATGAACTCGGTCGGGCTGAGAGGTGAAGCCAGAGACAAAAGAAACCAAAGGAGCCCCATGAGGTGGGAACAATGAACGAGCAAGCGCCGGGCACGCGCGTGCAGAGCGCGTGGACAGTACACGCAGCATATCACGTTATTGCACGGCACATGTTACAAACAATCACATTGTTGCTAGGCACTTGGACAGGGCAGCTTTGGTATAAAGCCAGCCCCGGCCGACAACAACGTGAACTCTGCGAACATCGCATCGGTGCGTCGGGTTCCGTCGCTCGCATGGTAAAGCAACGATTCGGTCCAACAGCAATAGCTGAGTCTGGGGTCTTCGTGATTCTCAGCGGATCCTTTCCACGGACCTCAGACAGGTCTTCACTTTGTGCAGTTGGAGATACTGTTTTCAGTCATATTAACAATGTGGTCGCCTAAAAAGAAAAAAAGAAATTGTTAACATGCTCAGTGAAAAAACAGCACGCTACAGAAAACATTAGTCACCAATGCTCTTGGCTGTGAACGGTAAAACACCAGTGAAGAGAATGCCCGCCCTCCTACCCATGGCAACTCCATTCCAGATGATGGTAACAACCTATGCATACACAATTTAGTATATATGAACAAATTAACCACGGATGCCTAGAGCTCAGTCCGCCCACCCCTGACTCTGCAGCTCCGGGCAGAGCAGCTCCGAGCCAAACACGCACACGTGCAGACCAAAGTTCCACAGCACGTTACAGACAACATCACTACAACAGCACCAAAAATGCTCAACAACAAGAACAACTCCAAGACCAGACCCCACATCGATCAGAAGAACCGGCACAGAGGCAGCAGTGAGGCGAGCAGCCTCTACTGCAACCCCGGAATAAAAAGGAGCCCAACGTCACGGCCCCTTACGAATGGCACTGGCGCAAACACGCAGGGACAGCGCAAGCACAAGAAGCTGCTGCAAGACTCAAAAACTTCAAGATGCTGGGAAGAAGTGCCAGTCCCTGAGACTGGATGGGTAGAGAGCAGAGCTGCCGATGCAGCCCAGAACTACGCCACAAACACAACTGACCAGCGACATCCACGGCACAAGAACCGTCCACGCTTTCGGCTGCTGATACAAGAAAACCAGCACCCAATTGGCGCTGCGCCAATCGGCACCGGCATTCCAGATCCCGGGATGGCACCCGAGATGCCTGTCATGCCCCTCGAGCACAACGAGACCCCAGCGTCGTCTGACAGGCGCAAGGCAGGCTTCCCGAACTACACGACAACAGACACAGGCTGGAGCTGCCCTGCCCGGCACACCCTGCCATCGCTCTGCAAAGTCCCCAGGGTCTTTTCACCGCCCAAAGGGGACTGTTCCTGGATGGCTCTTTCCCCTATGGGAACTTGAACACCCTCCCTGCGATTCCCAGCCCCTTCCCAGCCCTCGTGTCTCCACTTAGCTTTCAGACGGCCCAGGGACCGAATCCATCTTCGACAGAGCATAACACCACGTGCGCTAACGGGCATCTCCCCGCATCGCCGGCTTCCTCTTCAACATCTACAGTAACACGAGAAAACACACGCTCACCGAGCCGTGCCAGCACACAGTATGGCGGGGTGAACGCCGACCCCTTCCGCAGCACCCACCTCCTGCTAAGTTCCACGGCGTTCCGCTCAGCGTGTGGTGCCTCGGGCGCAGTCAGAAACCCGCATCGCTCGTGACGCCTAAGACAGCGAGAAACAAAGGAACCGTAGCGCTTGGAACGAGTCCCCTGCCCCACGCTCCTCCTCGCCCCTACCCCGGCTCACCGCAAACGCTCCTCCAAGTGCAAAGGGCCAAAAAGGAGCCTGCAAAACAAGAAGGCAACGCTGAACCGAGTCACCACGCGACACTGGGCTCCTCAACTCCCACCGCCGCCTCACCTTCTCGGCTGCTGCCGGTCGGCGTGCGGCTTCGCTCCTCCGAGCTCGTCTGCGGCACCTGCAAAAACAAAGGCACCCGCTCGGACGCTGCCCGGAAGCACAGCCTGCCCGCGGACGGGCCCGCCTCCCCCTCCCTTACCTGGGCCGCTCGCCCGCCTGCCCGCCCTTGCTTTGGACTGCCACGCTGTTGACCACAAAGAGGTTCAGCTACCGCCCGTAAAACACAACCTGACTAGGCTTGGGTTACACAAACGGACTTGCACTTCTTTGACTCATTGAAGCAGAGCCTCTCCTTGGGGAAAAAAAATGCCCACTCTGAGCTCCCGAACACTAGGGAGCCGTGGGGAAACCAGTGAAAGCCAAGACCGACAGCAGCAACGTCAAGTGGAATTTCGCTCAAATTCTGATGGTGCACTTAAAAGCCTCTCTCTGTCCTACCAATGACTGGTCCCTTGTAGGAAGGACAAACTTTCTTACCTGAACAGCCTAAATTGAAGACGCCCGCCCCTCCGGCAACCTGATTGGCTGCCTACGCACATCAACTGCCACTCTCCCGGTCTAGCAGCGCTCCGCCCCTCCAGCCCTCCCGAGCGATCCGATTGGCCCGCTCTGCATCCTCACTCGACTGCTCGCCGCCCTGCCGGGACCACCCCACCCTTTGCCCGCGCGGCTTCCAACAGCCGCGTTTAAAAGGAAACAACAAACCGCGCTCCTTTGCTTGACGCTGAAAAGCGGGGCGGATGCTTACCCACGGCAGAAAAAACCCTTCTATCTTGCATTGCCCTTCGGCATTACAATTGCACAGGTATGAACTCGGTCGGGCTGAGAGGTGAAGCCAGAGACAAAAGAAACCAAAGGAGCCCCATGAGGTGGGAACAATGAACGAGCAAGCGCCGGGCACGCGCGTGCAGAGCGCGTGGACAGTACACGCAGCATATCACGTTATTGCACGGCACATGTTACAAACAATCACATTGTTGCTAGGCACTTGGACAGGGCAGCTTTGGTATAAAGCCAGCCCCGGCCGACAACAACGTGAACTCTGCGAACATCGCATCGGTGCGTCGGGTTCCGTCGCTCGCATGGTAAAGCAACGATTCGGTCCAACAGCAATAGCTGAGTCTGGGGTCTTCGTGATTCTCAGCGGATCCTTTCCACGGACCTCAGACAGGTCTTCGCTTTGTGCAGTTGGAGATACTGTTTTCAGTCATATTAACAATGTGGTCGCCTAAAAAGAAAAAAAGAAATTGTTAACATGCTCAGTGAAAAAACAGCACGCTACAGAAAACATTAGTCACCAATGCTCTTGGCTGTGAACGGTAAAACACCAGTGAAGAGACTGCCCGCCCTCCTACCCATGGCAACTCCATTCCAGATGATGGTAACAACCTATGCATACACAATTTAGTATATATGAACAAATTAACCACGGATGCCTAGAGCTCAGTCCGCCCACCCCTGACTCTGCAGCTCCGGGCAGAGCAGCTCCGAGCCAAACACGCACACGTGCAGACCAAAGTTCCACAGCACGTTACAGACAACATCACTACAACAGCACCAAAAATGCTCAACAACAAGAACAACTCCAAGACCAGACCCCGCATCGATCAGAAGAACCGGCACAGAGGCAGCAGTGAGGCGAGCAGCCTCTACTGCAACCCCGGAATAAAAAGGAGCCCAACGTCACGGCCCCTTACGAATGGCACTGGTGCAAACACGCAGGGACAGCGCAAGCACAAGAAGCTGCTGCAAGACTCAAAAACTTCAAGATGCTGGGAAGAAGTGCCAGTCCCTGAGACTGGATGGGTAGAGAGCAGAGCTGCCGATGCAGCCCAGAACTACGCCACAAACACAACTGACCAGCGACATCCACGGCACAAGAACCGTCCACGCTTTCGGCTGCTGATACAAGAAAACCAGCACCCAATTGGCGCTGCGCCAATCGGCACCGGCATTCCAGATCCCGGGATGGCACCCGAGATGCCTGTCGTGCCCCTCGAGCACAACGAGACCCCAGGATCGTCTGACAGGCGCAAGGCAGGCTTCCCAAGCTACACAACACCACACACAGAGGCTGGAGCTGCCCTGCCCGGCACATGCTGGTATCGCACTGTAAATTCCCTGGGCCCTTTACCCACCCAAAGGGGACTTTTCCTGGACGGCCCTTTCCCTTATCAGAACTTTACCCCCCTCCCTGCGATTCCCAGCCTCTTCCCAGCCCCCGTGCCTCCACTTATCTTTAAGAGGGCCAAGGGACCGAATCCATCTTCAACAGAGAAAACGCCACGTGCGCTAACAGGGATCTCCCCACATCGCCGGGTTCCTCTTCAACATCTACAGTAACACGAGAAAACACACGCTCACCGAGCCGTGCCAGCACACAGTATCGCGGGGTGAACGCCGACCCCTTCCGCAGCACCCACCTCCTGCTAAGATCCACGGCGTTCCGCTCAGCGTGTGGTGCCTCGGGCGCAGTCAGAAACCCGCATCGCTCGTGACGCCTAAGACAGCGAGAAACAAAAGAACCGTAGCGCTTGGAGTGAGTCCCCAGCCCCATGCTCTTCTGAGCCCCTACCCCAGCTCACCGAAAACGCTCCTCCAAGCCCAAAGGGCCCAAAAGGGGCCTGCAAAATAAGAAAGAAACACTGAACCGAGTCACCACGCGACACTGGGCTCCTCAACTCCCACCGCCGCCTCACCTTCTCGGCTGCTGCTGGTCGGCGTGCGGCTTCGCTCCTCCGAGCTCGTCTGCGGCACCTGCAAAAACAAAGGCACCCGCTCGGACGCTGCCCGGAAGCACAGCCTGCCCGCGGACGGGCCCGCCTCCCCCGCCCTTACCTGGGCCGCTCGCCCGCCTGCCCGCCCTTGCTTTGGACTGCCACGCTGCTGACCACAAAGAGGTTCAGCTACCGCCCGTAAAACACAACCTGACTAGGCTTGGGTTACACAAACGGACTTGCACTTCTTTGAGGAAACAAACTCATCTTTAAGCAGAGCCTCTCCTTGGGGAAAAAAAATGCCCACTCTGAACTCCCGAACATTAGGGAGCCGTGGGGAAACCAGTGAAAGCCAAGACCGACAGCAGCAACGTCAAGTGGAATTTCGCTCAAATTCTGATGGTGCACTTAAAAGCCTCCTGCTGACGGCGCTCTGCTCGCCTCTTCCATGGCTTTTTCGTGCCAAGTTGTCCCTCTGCATCTGAAATCACGTTATTCAACAAGTCACCCAGGAGCTCATCTACAGCTTGACCATTCCACAGGTCTGCTTTCTATTCAGGAATCCCATCAGAAGCTCTAATTGCGTCCCTAAAACACTGGGGAAGGGACTGTCCCCCCCACTGCCCACGGCTACTCCTTCCCAGGTGACTGCACAGCCTTTGCCTACACAATTTAACACGTCCACAGATTAACCGTGGACTCCTACAGCTCAGTGCATCCACCCCAGACTCCAAACCTCCGGGCAGAGCAGCTCTCAGCCAACTGTGCACACGTGCAGACAGACGCTCCACAGAACGCAATAGACAACACGACGGAAACGCCACCAAAAAACGCTCCACAACAAAGACGCCAAAAGCAGACACGGCACCGTCCAAAAACCTACAGGGAGGCAGTGGTGAGGCAAGGAGTCTCTACTACAACCCCACAATAAAACTGAGCCAATCGTCTTGGCCCCTTGTGAGACGGCGGCACTGGCGCAAACACACAGAGACAGCGCAAACACAAGAAGCTGCTGCAAGAACTAATAACTTCTTCCCAGCATCTTGAAGTGCCAGTCCCTGAGACTGGATAGGTAGAGAGCAGAGCTGCCGACGCAGCCCTCAGCGATACCAGAAAACACAACTGACCAGCGACTTCCAAGGCACAAGAACCGTCCACACTTTCGTCTGCTGATACAAGAAAACCAGCACCCAATTATTACACCCAATTAGTAAGGCGAGGACCCTCTATCACAATCCCAGAAAAAAAAGGAGCCAAACGTCACGGCCCCTTACAAGACAGCAGCACTGGCACAAACACACAGAGACGGCGGCACGACCTAAGAACTTCTTCCCAACATCTTCAAGTGCCAGTCCCTTACACTGGACGGGTAGAGAGCAGAGCTGCTGATGCAGGCCAGAATGACACCATAAATCACAACTGACCAGAAACACCCAAAATGCAAGAACCATCCACGCTTTCTGCTGCTGATACAAGAATCCAGCACCCGATTGGCACTATGCCAATTAGGACCAGCATTCCAGATCCCAGGATGGCACCCGAGATGCCTCTTGGGCCCCTCGAGCACAACGAGACCCCAGGATCGTCTGACAGGCGCAAGGCAGGCTTCCCAAGCTACACAACACCACACACAGAGGCCGGAGCTGCCCTGCCCGGCACATGCTGGTATCGCACTGTAAATTCCCTGGGCCCTTTACCCACCCAAAGGGGACTTTTCCTGGACGGCCCTTTCCCTTATCAGAACTTTACCCCCCTCCCTGCGATTCCCAGCCTCTTCCCAGCCCCCGTGCCTCCAATTATCTTTAAGAGGGCCAAGGGACCGAATCCATCTTCAACAGAGAAAACGCCACGTGCGCTAACAGGGATCTCCCCACATCGCCGGGTTCCTCTTCAACATCTACAGTAACACGAGAAAACACACGCTCACCGAGCCGTGCCAGCACACAGTATGGCGGGGTGAACACCGACCCCTTCCGCAGCACCCACCTCCTGCTAAGATCCACGGCGTTCCGCTCAGCGTGTGGTGCCTCGGGCGCAGTCAGAAACCCGCATCGCTCGTGACGCTTAAGACAGCGAGAAACAAAAGAACCGTAGCGCTTGGAACGAGTCCCCTGCCCCACGCTCCTCCTCGCCCCTACCCCAGCTCACCGAAAACGCTCCTCCAAGCCCAAAGGGCCCAAAAGGGGCCTGCAAAATAAGAAAGAAACACTGAACCGAGTCACCACGCGACACTGGGCTCCTCAACTCCCACCGCCGCCTCACCTTCTCGGCTGCTGCTGGTCGGCGTGCGGCTTCGCTCCTCCGAGCTCGTCTGCGGCACCTGCAAAAACAAAGGCACCCGCTCGGACGCTGCCCGGAAGCACAGCCTGCCCGCGGATGGGCCCGCCTCCCCCTCCCTTACCTGGGCCGCTCGCCCGCCTGCCCGCCCTTGCTTTGGACTGCCACGCTGTTGACCACAAAGAGGTTCAGCTACCGCCCGTAAAACACAACCTGACTAGGCTTGGGTTACACAAACGGACTTGCACTTCTTTGAGGAAACAAACTCATTTTTAAGCAGAGCCTCTCCTTGGGGAAAAAAAATGCCCACTCTGAACTCCGAACATTAGGGAGCCGTGGGGAAACCAGTGAAAGCCAAGACCGACAGCAGCAACGTCAAGTGGAATTTCGCTCAAATTCTGATGGTGCACTTAAAAGCCTCCTGCTGACGGCGCTCTGCTCGCCTCTTCCATGGCTTTTTCGTGCCAAGTTGTCCCTCTGCATCTGAAATCACGTTATTCAGCAAGTCACCCAGGAGCTCATCTACAGCTTGACCATTCCACAGGTCTGCTTTCTATTCAGGAATCCCATCAGAAGCTCTAATTGCGTCCCTAAAACACTGGGGAAGGGACTGTCCCCCCCACTGCCCACGGCTACTCCTTCCCAGATGACTGCACAGCCTTTGCCTACACAATTTAACACGTCCACAGATTAACCGTGGACTCCTACAGCTCAGTGCATCCACCCCAGACTCCAAACCTCTGGGCAGAGCAGCTCTCAGCCAACTGTGCACACGTGCAGACAGACGCTCCACAGAACGCAATAGACAACACGACGGAAACGCCACCAAAAAACGCTCCACAACAAAGACGCCAAAAGCAGACACGGCACCGTCCAAAAACCTACAGGGAGGCAGTGGTGAGGCAAGGAGTCTCTACTACAACCCCACAATAAAACTGAGCCAATCGTCTTGGCCCCTTGTGAGACGGCGGCACCGGCGCAAACACACAGAGACAGCGCAAACACAAGAAGCTGCTGCAAGAACTGATAACTTCTTCCCAGCATCTTGAAGTGCCAGTCCCTGAGACTGGATAGGTAGAGAGCAGAGCTGCCGACGCAGCCCTCAGCGATACCAGAAAACACAACTGACCAGCGACTTCCAAGGCACAAGAACCGTCCACACTTTCGTCTGCTGATACAAGAAAACCAGCACCCAATTATTACACCCAATTAGTAAGGCGAGGAGCCTCTATCACAATCCCAGAAAAAAAAGGAGCCAAACGTCACGGCCCCTTACAAGACAGCAGCACTGGCGCAAACACACAGAGACGGCGGCACGACCTAAGAACTTCTTCCCAACATCTTCAAGTGCCAGTCCCTTACACTGGACGGGTAGAGAGCAGAGCTGCTGATGCAGCCCAGAATGACACCATAAATCACAACTGACCAGAAACACCCAAAATGCAAGAACCATCCACGCTTTCTGCTGCAGATACAAGAATCCAGCACCCGATTGGCACTAGGCCAATTAGGACCAGCATTCCAGATCCCAGGATGGCACCCGAGATGCCTCTTGGGCCCCTCGAGCACAACAAGACCCCAGGATCGTCTGACAGGCGCAAGGCAGGCTTCCCAAGCTACACAACACCACACACAGAGGCTGGAGCTGCCCTGCCCGGCACATGCTGGTATCGCACTGTAAATTCCCTGGGCCCTTTACCCACCCAAAGGGGACTTTTCCTGGACGGCCCTTTCCCTTATCAGAACTTTACCCCCCTCCCTGCGATTCCCAGCCTCTTCCCAGCCCCCGTGCCTCCAATTATCTTTAAGAGGGCCAAGGGACCGAATCCATCTTCAACAGAGAAAACGTCACGTGCGCTAACAGGGATCTCCCCACATCGCCGGGTTCCTCTTCAACATCTACAGTAACACGAGAAAACACACGCTCACCGAGCCGTGCCAGCACACAGTATCGCGGGGTGAACGCCGACCCCTTCCGCAGCACCCACCTCCTGCTAAGATCCACGGCATTCCGCTCAGCGTGTGGTGCCTCGGGCGCAGTCAGAAATCCGCATCGCTCGTGACGCCTAAGACAGCGAGAAACAAAAGAACCGTAGCGCTTGGAGTGAGTCCCCAGCCCCATGCTCTTCTGAGCCCCTACCCCAGCTCACCGAAAACGCTCCTCCAAGCCCAAAGGGCCCAAAAGGGGCCTGCAAAATAAGAAAGAAACACTGAACCGAGTCACCACGCGACACTGGGCTCCTCAACTCCCACCGCCGCCTCACCTTCTCGGCTGCTGCTGGTCGGCGTGCGGCTTCGCTCCTCCGAGCTCGTCTGCGGCACCTGCAAAAACAAAGGCACCCGCTCGGACGCTGCCCGGAAGCACAGCCTGCCCGCGGACGGGCCCGCCTCCCCCTCCCTTACCTGGGCCGCTCGCCCGCCTGCCCGCCCTTGCTTTGGACTGCCACGCTGCTGACCACAAAGAGGTTCAGCTACCGCCCGTAAAACACAACCTGACTAGGCTTGGCTTACACAAACGGACTTGCACTTCTTTGAGGAAACAAACTCATCTTTAAGCAGAGCCTCTCCTTGGGGAAAAAAAATGCCCACTCTGAACTCCCGAACATTAGGGAGCCGTGGGGAAACCAGTGAAAGCCAAGACCGACAGCAGCAACGTCAAGTGGAATTTCGCTCAAATTCTGATGGTGCACTTAAAAGCCTCCTGCTGACGGCGCTCTGCTCGCCTCTTCCATGGCTTTTTCGTGCCAAGTTGTCCCTCTGCATCTGAAATCACGTTATTCAGCAAGTCACCCAGGAGCTCATCTACAGCTTGACCATTCCACAGGTCTGCTTTCTATTCAGGAATCCCATCAGAAGCTCTAATTGCGTCCCTAAAACACTGGGGAAGGGACTGTCCCCCCCACTGCCCACGGCTACTCCTTCCCAGATGACTGCACAGCCTTTGCCTACACAATTTAACACGTCCACAGATTAACCGTGGACTCCTACAGCTCAGTGCATCCACCCCAGACTCCAAACCTCCGGGCAGAGCAGCTCTCAGCCAACTGTGCACACGTGCAGACAGACGCTCCACAGAACGCAATAGACAACACGACGGAAACGCCACCAAAAAACGCTCCACAACAAAGACGCCAAAAGCAGACACGGCACCGTCCAAAAACCTACAGGGAGGCAGTGGTGAGGCAAGGAGTCTCTACTACAACCCCACAATAAAACTGAGCCAATCGTCTTGGCCCCTTGTGAGACGGCGGCACTGGCGCAAACACACAGAGACAGCGCAAACACAAGAAGCTGCTGCAAGAACTAATAACTTCTTCCCAGCATCTTGAAGTGCCAGTCCCTGAGACTGGATAGGTAGAGAGCAGAGCTGCCGACGCAGCCCTCAGCGATACCAGAAAACACAACTGACCAGCGACTTCCAAGGCACAAGAACCGTCCACACTTTCGTCTGCTGATACAAGAAAACCAGCACCCAATTATTACACCCAATTAGTAAGGCGAGGACCCTCTATCACAATCCCAGAAAAAAAAGGAGCCAAACGTCACGGCCCCTTACAAGACAGCAGCACTGGCGCAAACACACAGAGACGGCGGCACGACCTAAGAACTTCTTCCCAACATCTGCAAGTGCCAGTCCCTTACACTGGACGGGTAGAGAGCAGAGCTGCTGATGCAGCCCAGAATGACACCATAAATCACAACTGACCAGAAACACCCAAAATGCAAGAACCATCCACGCTTTCTGCTGCTGATACAAGAATCCAGCACCCGATTGGCACTATGCCAATTAGGACCAGCATTCCAGATCCCAGGATGGCACCCGAGATGCCTCTTGGGCCCCTCGAGCACAACGAGACCCCAGGATCATCTGACAGGCGCAAGGCAGGCTTCCCGAGCTACACAACACCACACACAGAGGCTGGAGCTGCCCTGCCCGGCACATGCTGGTATCGCACTGTAAATTCCCTGGGCCCTTTACCCACCCAAAGGGGACTTTTCCTGGACGGCCCTTTCCCTTATCAGAACTTTACCCCCCTCCCTGCGATTCCCAGCCTCTTCCCAGCCCCCGTGCCTCCACTTATCTTTAAGAGGGCCAAGGGACCGAATCCATCTTCAACAGAGAAAACGCCACGTGCGCTAACAGGGATCTCCCCACATCGCCGGGTTCCTCTTCAACATCTACAGTAACACGAGAAAACACACGCTCACCGAGCCGTGCCAGCACACAGTATCGCGGGGTGAACGCCGACCCCTTCCGCAGCACCCACCTCCTGCTAAGATCCACGGCGTTCCGCTCAGCGTGTGGTGCCTTGGGCGCAGTCAGAAACCCGCATCGCTCGTGACGCCTAAGACAGCGAGAAACAAAAGAACCGTAGCGCTTGGAGTGAGTCCCCAGCCCCATGCTCTTCTGAGCCCCTACCCCAGCTCACCGAAAACGCTCCTCCAAGCCCAAAGGGCCCAAAAGGGGCCTGCAAAATAAGAAAGAAACACTGAACCGAGTCACCACGCGACACTGGGCTCCTCAACTCCCACCGCCGCCTCACCTTCTCGGCTGCTGCTGGTCGGCGTGCGGCTTCGCTCCTCCGAGCTCGTCTGCGGCACCTGCAAAAACAAAGGCACCCGCTCGGACGCTGCCCGGAAGCACAGCCTGCCCGCGGACGGGCCCGCCTCCCCCGCCCTTACCTGGGCCGCTCGCCCGCCTGCCCGCCCTTGCTTTGGACTGCCACGCTGTTGACCACAAAGAGGTTCAGCTACCGCCCGTAAAACACAACCTGACTAGGCTTGGGTTACACAAACGGACTTGCACTTCTTTGAGGAAACAAACTCATCTTTAAGCAGAGCCTCTCCTTGGGGAAAAAGAATGCCCACTCTGAACTCCTGAACATTAGGGAGCCGTGGGGAAACCAGTGAAAGCCAAGACCGACAGCAGCAACGTCAAGTGGAATTTCGCTCAAATTCTGATGGTGCACTTAAAAGCCTCCTGCTGACGGCGCTCTGCTGGCCTCTTCCATGGCTTTTTCGTGCCAAGTTGTCCCTCTGCATCTGAAATCACGTTATTCAACAAGTCACCCAGGAGCTCATCTACAGCTTGACCATTCCACAGGTCTGCTTTCTATTCAGGAATCCCATCAGAAGCTCTAATTGCGTCCCTAAAACACTGGGGAAGGGACTGTCCCCACCACTGCCCACGGCTACTCCTTCCCAGACGACTGCACAGCCTTTGCCTACACAATTTAACACGTCCACAGATTAACCGTGGACTCCTACAGCTCAGTGCATCCACCCCAGACTCCAAACCTCCGGGCAGAGCAGCTCTCAGCCAACTGTGCGCACGTGCAGACAGACGCTCCACAGAACGCAATAGACAACATGACGGAAACGCCACCAAAAAACGCTCCACAACAAAGACGCCAAAAGCAGACACGGCACCGTCCAAAAACCTACAGGGAGGCAGTGGTGAGGCAAGGAGTCTCTACTACAACCCCACAATAAAACTGAGCCAATCGTCTTGGCCCCTTGTGAGACGGCGGCACTGGCGCAAACACACAGAGACAGCGCAAACACAAGAAGCTGCTGCAAGAACTAATAACTTCTTCCCAGCATCTTGAAGTGCCAGTCCCTGAGACTGGATAGGTAGAGAGCAGAGCTGCCGACGCAGCCCTCAGCGATACCAGAAAACACAACTGACCAGCGACTTCCAAGGCACAAGAACCGTCCACACTTTCGTCTGCTGATACAAGAAAACCAGCACCCAATTATTACACCCAATTAGTAAGGCGAGGACCCTCTATCACAATCCCAGAAAAAAAAGGAGCCAAACGTCACGGCCCCTTACAAGACAGCAGCACTGGCGCAAACACACAGAGACGGCGGCACGACCTAAGAACTTCTTCCCAACATCTTCAAGTGCCAGTCCCTTACACTGGACGGGTAGAGAGCAGAGCTGCTGATGCAGGCCAGAATGACACCATAAATCACAACTGACCAGAAACACCCAAAATGCAAGAACCATCCACGCTTTCTGCTGCTGATACAAGAATCCAGCACCCGATTGGCACTAGGCCAATTAGGACCAGCATTCCAGATCCCAGGATGGCACCCGAGATGCCTCTTGGGCCCCTCGAGCACAACGAGACCCCAGGATCGTCTGACAGGCGCAAGGCAGGCTTCCCAAGCTACACAACACCACACACAGAGGCTGGAGCTGCCCTGCCCGGCACATGCTGGTATCGCACTGTAAATTCCCTGGGCCCTTTACCCACCCAAAGGGGACTTTTCCTGGACGGCCCTTTCCCTTATCAGAACTTTACCCCCCTCCCTGCGATTCCCAGCCTCTTCCCAGCCCCCGTGCCTCCACTTATCTTTAAGAGGGCCAAGGGACCGAATCCATCTTCAACAGAGAAAA
This sequence comes from Patagioenas fasciata, assembly GCF_037038585.1. Classification (NCBI taxonomy): domain Eukaryota; kingdom Metazoa; phylum Chordata; class Aves; order Columbiformes; family Columbidae; genus Patagioenas; species Patagioenas fasciata. The sequence continues at coordinate 169,942,905 of NC_092521.1, read as the reverse complement.
CGCCACGTGCGCTAACAGGGATCTCCCCACATCGCCGGGTTCCTCTTCAACATCTACAGTAACACGAGAAAACACACGCTCACCGAGCCGTGCCAGCACACAGTATCGCGGGGTGAACGCCGACCCCTTCCGCAGCACCCACCTCCTGCTAAGATCCACGGCGTTCCGCTCAGTGTGTGGTGCCTCGGGCGCAGTCAGAAACCCGCATCGCTCGTGACGCCTAAGACAGCGAGAAACAAAAGAACCGTAGCGCTTGGAGTGAGTCCCCAGCCCCATGCTCTTCTGAGCCCCTACCCCAGCTCACCGAAAACGCTCCTCCAAGCCCAAAGGGCCCAAAAGGGGCCTGCAAAACAAGAAAGAAACACTGAACCGAGTCACCACGCGACACTGGGCTCCTCAACTCCCACCGCCGCCTCACCTTCTCGGCTGCTGCTGGTCGGCGTGCGGCTTCGCTCCTCCGAGCTCGTCTGCGGCACCTGCAAAAACAAAGGCACCCGCTCAGACGCTGCCCGGAAGCACAGCCTGCCCGCGGACGGGCCCGCCTCCCCCGCCCTTACCTGGGCCGCTTGCCCGCCTGCCCGCCCTTGCTTTGGACTGCCACGCTGTTGACCACAAAGAGGTTCAGCTACCGCCCGTAAAACACAACCTGACTAGGCTTGGGTTACACAAACGGACTTGCACTTCTTTGAGGAAACAAACTCATCTTTAAGCAGAGCCTCTCCTTGGGGAAAAAAAATGCCCACTCTGAACTCCCGAACATTAGGGAGCCGTGGGGAAACCAGTGAAAGCCAAGACCGACAGCAGCAATGTCAAGTGGAATTTCGCTCAAATTCTGATGGTGCACTTAAAAGCCTCCTGCTGACGGCGCTCTGCTCGCCTCTTCCATGGCTTTTTCGTGCCAAGTTGTCCCTCTGCATCTGAAATCACGTTATTCAACAAGTCACCCAGGAGCTCATCTACAGCTTGACCATTCCACAGGTCTGCTTTCTATTCAGGAATCCCATCAGAAGCTCTAATTGCGTCCCTAAAACACTGGGGAAGGGACTGTCCCCCCCACTGCCCACGGCTACTCCTTCCCAGGTGACTGCACAGCCTTTGCCTACACAATTTAACACGTCCACAGATTAACCGTGGACTCCTACAGCTCAGTGCATCCACCCCAGACTCCAAACCTCCGGGCAGAGCAGCTCTCAGCCAACTGTGCACACGTGCAGACAGACGCTCCACAGAACGCAATAGACAACACGACGGAAACGCCACCAAAAAACGCTCCACAACAAAGACGCCAAAAGCAGACACGGCACCGTCCAAAAACCTACAGGGAGGCAGTGGTGAGGCAAGGAGTCTCTACTACAACCCCACAATAAAACTGAGCCAATCGTCTTGGCCCCTTGTGAGACGGCGGCACTGGCGCAAACACACAGAGACAGCGCAAACACAAGAAGCTGCTGCAAGAACTAATAACTTCTTCCCAGCATCTTGAAGTGCCAGTCCCTGAGACTGGATAGGTAGAGAGCAGAGCTGCCGACGCAGCCCTCAGCGATACCAGAAAACACAACTGACCAGCGACTTCCAAGGCACAAGAACCGTCCACACTTTCGTCTGCTGATACAAGAAAACCAGCACCCAATTATTACACCCAATTAGTAAGGCGAGGAGCCTCTATCACAATCCCAGAAAAAAAAGGAGCCAAACGTCACGGCCCCTTACAAGACAGCAGCACTGGCGCAAACACACAGAGACGGCGGCACGACCTAAGAACTTCTTCCCAACATCTTCAAGTGCCAGTCCCTTACACTGGACGGGTAGAGAGCAGAGCTGCTGATGCAGGCCAGAATGACACCATAAATCACAACTGACCAGAAACACCCAAAATGCAAGAACCATCCACGCTTTCTGCTGCTGATACAAGAATCCAGCACCCGATTGGCACTATGCCAATTAGGACCAGCATTCCAGATCCCAGGATGGCACCCGAGATGCCTCTTGGGCCCCTCGAGCACAACGAGACCCCAGGATCGTCTGACAGGCGCAAGGCAGGCTTCCCAAGATACACAACACCACACACAGAGGCCGGAGCTGCCCTGCCCGGCACATGCTGGTATCGCACTGTAAATTCCCTGGGCCCTTTACCCACCCAAAGGGGACTTTTCCTGGACGGCCCTTTCCCTTATCAGAACTTTACCCCCCTCCCTGCGATTCCCAGCCTCTTCCCAGCCCCCGTGCCTCCACTTATCTTTAAGAGGGCCAAGGGACCGAATCCATCTTCAACAGAGAAAACGCCACGTGCGCTAACAGGGATCTCCCCACATCGCCGGGTTCCTCTTCAACATCTACAGTAACACGAGAAAACACACGCTCACCGAGCCGTGCCAGCACACAGTATGGCGGGGTGAACACCGACCCCTTCCGCAGCACCCACCTCCTGCTAAGATCCACGGCGTTCCGCTCAGCGTGTGGTGCCTCGGGCGCAGTCAGAAACCCGCATCGCTCGTGACGCCTAAGACAGCGAGAAACAAAAGAACCGTAGCGCTTGGAACGAGTCCCCTGCCCCACGCTCCTCCTCGCCCCTACCCCAGCTCACCGAAAACGCTCCTCCAAGCCCAAAGGGCCCAAAAGGGGCCTGCAAAATAAGAAAGAAACACTGAACCGAGTCACCACGCGACACTGGGCTCCTCAACTCCCACCGCCGCCTCACCTTCTCGGCTGCTGCTGGTCGGCGTGCGGCTTCGCTCCTCCGAGCTCGTCTGCGGCACCTGCAAAAACAAAGGCACCCGCTCGGACGCTGCCCGGAAGCACAGCCTGCCCGCGGATGGGCCCGCCTCCCCCTCCCTTACCTGGGCCGCTCGCCCGCCTGCCCGCCCTTGCTTTGGACTGCCACGCTGTTGACCACAAAGAGGTTCAGCTACCGCCCGTAAAACACAACCTGACTAGGCTTGGGTTACACAAACGGACTTGCACTTCTTTGAGGAAACAAACTCATTTTTAAGCAGAGCCTCTCCTTGGGGAAAAAATATGCCCACTCTGAACTCCGAACATTAGGGAGCCGTGGGGAAACCAGTGAAAGCCAAGACCGACAGCAGCAACGTCAAGTGGAATTTCGCTCAAATTCTGATGGTGCACTTAAAAGCCTCCTGCTGACGGCGCTCTGCTCGCCTCTTCCATGGCTTTTTCGTGCCAAGTTGTCCCTCTGCATCTGAAATCACGTTATTCAGCAAGTCACCCAGGAGCTCATCTACAGCTTGACCATTCCACAGGTCTGCTTTCTATTCAGGAATCCCATCAGAAGCTCTAATTGCGTCCCTAAAACACTGGGGAAGGGACTGTCCCCCCCACTGCCCACGGCTACTCCTTCCCAGATGACTGCACAGCCTTTGCCTACACAATTTAACACGTCCACAGATTAACCGTGGACTCCTACAGCTCAGTGCATCCACCCCAGACTCCAAACCTCTGGGCAGAGCAGCTCTCAGCCAACTGTGCACACGTGCAGACAGACGCTCCACAGAACGCAATAGACAACACGACGGAAACGCCACCAAAAAACGCTCCACAACAAAGACGCCAAAAGCAGACACGGCACCGTCCAAAAACCTACAGGGAGGCAGTGGTGAGGCAAGGAGTCTCTACTACAACCCCACAATAAAACTGAGCCAATCGTCTTGGCCCCTTGTGAGACGGCGGCACTGGCGCAAACACACAGAGACAGCGCAAACACAAGAAGCTGCTGCAAGAACTAATAACTTCTTCCCAGCATCTTGAAGTGCCAGTCCCTGAGACTGGATAGGTAGAGAGCAGAGCTGCCGACGCAGCCCTCAGCGATACCAGAAAACACAACTGACCAGCGACTTCCAAGGCACAAGAACCGTCCACACTTTCGTCTGCTGATACAAGAAAACCAGCACCCAATTATTACACCCAATTAGTAAGGCGAGGACCCTCTATCACAATCCCAGAAAAAAAAGGAGCCAAACGTCACGGCCCCTTACAAGACAGCAGCACTGGCGCAAACACACAGAGACGGCGGCACGACCTAAGAACTTCTTCCCAACATCTGCAAGTGCCAGTCCCTTACACTGGACGGGTAGAGAGCAGAGCTGCTGATGCAGCCCAGAATGACACCATAAATCACAACTGACCAGAAACACCCAAAATGCAAGAACCATCCACGCTTTCTGCTGCTGATACAAGAATCCAGCACCCGATTGGCACTATGCCAATTAGGACCAGCATTCCAGATCCCAGGATGGCACCCGAGATGCCTCTTGGGCCCCTCGAGCACAACGAGACCCCAGGATCATCTGACAGCCGCAAGGCAGGCTTCCCGAGCTACACAACACCACACACAGAGGCTGGAGCTGCCCTGCCCGGCACATGCTGGTATCGCACTGTAAATTCCCTGGGCCCTTTACCCACCCAAAGGGGACTTTTCCTGGACGGCCCTTTCCCTTATCAGAACTTTACCCCCCTCCCTGCGATTCCCAGCCTCTTCCCAGCCCCCGTGCCTCCACTTATCTTTAAGAGGGCCAAGGGACCGAATCCATCTTCAACAGAGAAAACGCCACGTGCGCTAACAGGGATCTCCCCACATCGCCGGGTTCCTCTTCAACATCTACAGTAACACGAGAAAACACACGCTCACCGAGCCGTGCCAGCACACAGTATCGCGGGGTGAACGCCGACCCCTTCCGCAGCACCCACCTCCTGCTAAGATCCACGGCGTTCCGCTCAGCGTGTGGTGCCTTGGGCGCAGTCAGAAACCCGCATCGCTCGTGACGCCTAAGACAGCGAGAAACAAAAGAACCGTAGCGCTTGGAGTGAGTCCCCAGCCCCATGCTCTTCTGAGCCCCTACCCCAGCTCACCGAAAACGCTCCTCCAAGCCCAAAGGGCCCAAAAGGGGCCTGCAAAATAAGAAAGAAACACTGAACCGAGTCACCACGCGACACTGGGCTCCTCAACTCCCACCGCCGCCTCACCTTCTCGGCTGCTGCTGGTCGGCGTGCGGCTTCGCTCCTCCGAGCTCGTCTGCGGCACCTGCAAAAACAAAGGCACCCGCTCGGACGCTGCCCGGAAGCACAGCCTGCCCGCGGACGGGCCCGCCTCCCCCGCCCTTACCTGGGCCGCTCGCCCGCCTGCCCGCCCTTGCTTTGGACTGCCACGCTGCTGACCACAAAGAGGTTCAGCTACCGCCCGTAAAACACAACCTGACTAGGCTTGGGTTACACAAACGGACTTGCACTTCTTTGAGGAAACAAACTCATCTTTAAGCAGAGCCTCTCCTTGGGGAAAAAGAATGCCCACTCTGAACTCCTGAACATTAGGGAGCCGTGGGGAAACCAGTGAAAGCCAAGACCGACAGCAGCAATGTCAAGTGGAATTTCGCTCAAATTCTGATGGTGCACTTAAAAGCCTCCTGCTGACGGCGCTCTGCTGGCCTCTTCCATGGCTTTTTCGTGCCAAGTTGTCCCTCTGCATCTGAAATCACGTTATTCAACAAGTCACCCAGGAGCTCATCTACAGCTTGACCATTCCACAGGTCTGCTTTCTATTCAGGAATCCCATCAGAAGCTCTAATTGCGTCCCTAAAACACTGGGGAAGGGACTGTCCCCCCCACTGCCCACGGCTACTCCTTCCCAGACGACTGCACAGCCTTTGCCTACACAATTTAACACGTCCACAGATTAACCGTGGACTCCTACAGCTCAGTGCATCCACCCCAGACTCCAAACCTCCGGGCAGAGCAGCTCTCAGCCAACTGTGCGCACGTGCAGACAGACGCTCCACAGAACGCAATAGACAACACGACGGAAACGCCACCAAAAAACGCTCCACAACAAAGACGCCAAAAGCAGACACGGCACCGTCCAAAAACCTACAGGGAGGCAGTGGTGAGGCAAGGAGTCTCTACTACAACCCCACAATAAAACTGAGCCAATCGTCTTGGCCCCTTGTGAGACGGCGGCACTGGCGCAAACACACAGATACAGCGCAAACACAAGAAGCTGCTGCAAGAACTAATAACTTCTTCCCAGCATCTTGAAGTGCCAGTCCCTGAGACTGGATAGGTAGAGAGCAGAGCTGCCGACGCAGCCCTCAGCGATACCAGAAAACACAACTGACCAGCGACTTCCAAGGCACAAGAACCGTCCACACTTTCGTCTGCTGATACAAGAAAACCAGCACCCAATTATTACACCCAATTAGTAAGGCGAGGACCCTCTATCACAATCCCAGAAAAAAAAGGAGCCAAACGTCACGGCCCCTTACAAGACAGCAGCACTGGCGCAAACACACAGAGACGGCAGCACGACCTAAGAACTTCTTCCCAACATCTTCAAGTGCCAGTCCCTTACACTGGACGGGTAGAGAGCAGAGCTGCTGATGCAGCCCAGAATGACACCATAAATCACAACTGACCAGAAACACCCAAAATGCAAGAACCATCCACGCTTTCTGCTGCTGATACAAGAATCCAGCACCCGATTGGCACTATGCCAATTAGGACCAGCATTCCAGATCCCAGGATGGCACCCGAGATGCCTCTTGGGCCCCTCGAGCACAACGAGACCCCAGGATCGTCTGACAGGCGCAAGGCAGGCTTCCCAAGCTACACAACACCACACACAGAGGCTGGAGCTGCCCTGCCCGGCACATGCTGGTATCGCACTGTAAATTCCCTGGGCCCTTTACCCACCCAAAGGGGACTTTTCCTGGACGGCCCTTTCCCTTATCAGAACTTTACCCCCCTCCCTGCGATTCCCAGCCTCTTCCCAGCCCCCGTGCCTCCACTTATCTTTAAGAGGGCCAAGGGACCGAATCCATCTTCAACAGAGAAAACGCCACGTGCGCTAACAGGGATCTCCCCACATCGCCGGGTTCCTCTTCAACATCTACAGTAACACGAGAAAACACACGCTCACCGAGCCGTGCCAGCACACAGTATCGCGGGGTGAACGCCGACCCCTTCCGCAGCACCCACCTCCTGCTAAGATCCACGGCGTTCCGCTCAGCGTGTGGTGCCTTGGGCGCAGTCAGAAACCCGCATCGCTCGTGACGCCTAAGACAGCGAGAAACAAAAGAACCGTAGCGCTTGGAGTGAGTCCCCAGCCCCATGCTCTTCTGAGCCCCTACCCCAGCTCACCGAAAACGCTCCTCCAAGCCCAAAGGGCCCAAAAGGGGCCTGCAAAATAAGAAAGAAACACTGAACCGAGTCACCACGCGACACTGGGCTCCTCAACTCCCACCGCCGCCTCACCTTCTCGGCTGCTGCTGGTCGGCGTGCGGCTTCGCTCCTCCGAGCTCGTCTGCGGCACCTGCAAAAACAAAGGCACCCGCTCGGACGCTGCCCGGAAGCACAGCCTGCCCGCGGACGGGCCCGCCTCCCCCGCCCTTACCTTGGCCGCTCGCCCGCCTGCCCGCCCTTGCTTTGGACTGCCACGCTGTTGACCACAAAGAGGTTCAGCTACCGCCCGTAAAACACAACCTGACTAGGCTTGGGTTACACAAACGGACTTGCAATTCTTTGAGGAAACAAACTCATCTTTAAGCAGAGCCTCTCCTTGGGGAAAAAGAATGCCCACTCTGAACTCCTGAACATTACGGAGCCGTGGGGAAACCAGTGAAAGCCAAGACCGACAGCAGCAACGTCAAGTGGAATTTCGCTCAAATTCTGATGGTGCACTTAAAAGCCTCCTGCTGACGGCGCTCTGCTGGCCTCTTCCATGGCTTTTTCGTGCCAAGTTGTCCCTCTGCATCTGAAATCACGTTATTCAACAAGTCACCCAGGAGCTCATCTACAGCTTGACCATTCCACAGGTCTGCTTTCTATTCAGGAATCCCATCAGAAGCTCTAATTGCGTCCCTAAAACACTGGGGAAGGGACTGTCCCCCCCACTGCCCACGGCTACTCCTTCCCAGACGACTGCACAGCCTTTGCCTACACAATTTAACACGTCCACAGATTAACCGTGGACTCCTACAGCTCAGTGCATCCACCCCAGACTCCAAACCTCCGGGCAGAGCAGCTCTCAGCCAACTGTGCGCACGTGCAGACAGACGCTCCACAGAACGCAATAGACAACACGACGGAAACGCCACCAAAAAACGCTCCACAACAAAGACGCCAAAAGCAGACACGGCACCGTCCAAAAACCTACAGGGAGGCAGTGGTGAGGCAAGGAGTCTCTACTACAACCCCACAATAAAACTGAGCCAATCGTCTTGGCCCCTTGTGAGACGGTGGCACTGGCGCAAACACACAGAGACAGCGCAAACACAAGAAGCTGCTGCAAGAACTAATAACTTCTTCCCAGCATCTTGAAGTGCCAGTCCCTGAGACTGGATAGGTAGAGAGCAGAGCTGCCGACGCAGCCCTCAGCGATACCAGAAAACACAACTGACCAGCGACTTCCAAGGCACAAGAACCGTCCACACTTTCGTCTGCTGATACAAGAAAACCAGCACCCAATTATTACACCCAATTAGTAAGGCGAGGAGCCTCTATCACAATCCCAGAAAAAAAAGGAGCCAAACGTCACGGCCCCTTACAAGACAGCAGCACTGGCGCAAACACACAGAGACGGCGGCACGACCTAAGAACTTCTTCCCAACATCTTCAAGTGCCAGTCCCTTACACTGGACGGGTAGAGAGCAGAGCTGCTGATGCAGCCCAGAATGACACCATAAATCACAACTGACCAGAAACACCCAAAATGCAAGAACCATCCACGCTTTCTGCTGCTGATACAAGAATCCAGCACCCGATTGGCACTAGGCCAATTAGGACCAGCATTCCAGATCCCAGGATGGCACCCGAGATGCCTCTTGGGCCCCTCGAGCACAACGAGACCCCAGGATCGTCTGACAGGCGCAAGGCAGGCTTCCCAAGCTACACAACACCACACACAGAGGCTGGAGCTGCCCTGCCCGGCACATGCTGGTATCGCACTGTAAATTCCCTGGGCCCTTTACCCACCCAAAGGGGACTTTTCCTGGACGGCCCTTTCCCTTATCAGAACTTTACCCCCCTCCCTGCGATTCCCAGCCTCTTCCCAGCCCCCGTGCCTCCACTTATCTTTAAGAGGGCCAAGGGACCGAATCCATCTTCAACAGAGAAAACGCCACGTGCGCTAACAGGGATCTCCCCACATCGCCGGGTTCCTCTTCAACATCTACAGTAACACGAGAAAACACACGCTCACCGAGCCGTGCCAGCACACAGTATCGCGGGGTGAACGCCGACCCCTTCCGCAGCACCCACCTCCTGCTAAGATCCACGGCGTTCCGCTCAGCGTGTGGTGCCTCGGGCGCAGTCAGAAACCCGCATCGCTCGTGACGCCTAAGACAGCGAGAAACAAAAGAACCGTAGCGCTTGGAGTGAGTCCCCAGCCCCATGCTCTTCTGAGCCCCTACCCCAGCTCACCGAAAACGCTCCTCCAAGCCCAAAGGGCCCAAAAGGGGCCTGCAAAATAAGAAAGAAACACTGAACCGAGTCACCACGCGACACTGGGCTCCTCAACTCCCACCGCCGCCTCACCTTCTCGGCTGCTGCTGGTCGGCGTGCGGCTTCGCTCCTCCGAGCTCGTCTGCGGCACCTGCAAAAACAAAGGCACCCGCTCGGACGCTGCCCGGAAGCACAGCCTGCCCGCGGACGGGCCCGCCTCCCCCGCCCTTACCTGGGCCGCTCGCCCGCCTGCCCGCCCTTGCTTTGGACTGCCACGCTGCTGACCACAAAGAGGTTCAGCTACCGCCCGTAAAACACAACCTGACTAGGCTTGGGTTACACAAACGGACTTGCACTTCTTTGAGGAAACAAACTCATCTTTAAGCATAGCCTCTCCTTGGGGAAAAAAAATGCCCACTCTGAACTCCCGAACATTAGGGAGCCGTGGGGAAACCAGTGAAAGCCAAGACCGACAGCAGCAACGTCAAGTGGAATTTCGCTCAAATTCTGATGGTGCACTTAAAAGCCTCCTGCTGACGGCGCTCTGCTCGCCTCTTCCATGGCTTTTTCGTGCCAAGTTGTCCCTCTGCATCTGAAATCACGTTATTCAACAAGTCACCCAGGAGCTCATCTACAGCTTGACCATTCCACAGGTCTGCTTTCTATTCAGGAATCCCATCAGAAGCTCTAATTGCGTCCCTAAAACACTGGGGAAGGGACTGTCCCCCCCACTGCCCACGGCTACTCCTTCCCAGGTGACTGCACAGCCTTTGCCTACACAATTTAACACGTCCACAGATTAACCGTGGACTCCTACAGCTCAGTGCATCCACCCCAGACTCCAAACCTCCGGGCAGAGCAGCTCTCAGCCAACTGTGCACACGTGCAGACAGACGCTCCACAGAACGCAATAGACAACACGACGGAAACGCCACCAAAAAACGCTCCACAACAAAGACGCCAAAAGCAGACACGGCACCGTCCAAAAACCTACAGGGAGGCAGTGGTGAGGCAAGGAGTCTCTACTACAACCCCACAATAAAACTGAGCCAATCGTCTTGGCCCCTTGTGAGACGGCGGCACTGGCGCAAACACACAGAGACAGCGCAAACACAAGAAGCTGCTGCAAGAACTAATAACTTCTTCCCAGCATCTTGAAGTGCCAGTCCCTGAGACTGGATAGGTAGAGAGCAGAGCTGCCGACGCAGCCCTCAGCGATACCAGAAAACACAACTGACCAGCGACTTCCAAGGCACAAGAACCGTCCACACTTTCGTCTGCTGATACAAGAAAACCAGCACCCAATTATTACACCCAATTAGTAAGGCGAGGAGCCTCTATCACAATCCCAGAAAAAAAAGGAGCCAAACGTCACGGCCCCTTACAAGACAGCAGCACTGGCGCAAACACACAGAGACGGCGGCACGACCTAAGAACTTCTTCCCAACATCTTCAAGTGCCAGTCCCTTACACTGGACGGGTAGAGAGCAGAGCTGCTGATGCAGCCCAGAATGACACCATAAATCACAACTGACCAGAAACACCCAAAATGCAACAACCATCCACGCTTTCTGCTGCTGATACAAGAATCCAGCACCCGATTGGCACTATGCCAATTAGGACCAGCATTCCAGATCCCAGGATGGCACCCGAGATGCCTCTTGGGCCCCTCGAGCACAACGAGACCCCAGGATCGTCTGACAGGCGCAAGGCAGGCTTCCCAAGCTACACAACACCACACACAGAGGCTGGAGCTGCCCTGCCCGGCACATGCTGGTATCGCACTGTAAATTCCCTGGGCCCTTTACCCACCCAAAGGGGACTTTTCCTGGACGGCCCTTTCCCTTATCAGAACTTTACCCCCCTCCCTGCGATTCCCAGCCTCTTCCCAGCCCCCGTGCCTCCACTTATCTTTAAGAGGGCCAAGGGACCGAATCCATCTTCAACAGAGAAAACGCCACGTGCGCTAACAGGGATCTCCCCACATCGCCGGGTTCCTCTTCAACATCTACAGTAACACGAGAAAACACACGCTCACCGAGCCGTGCCAGCACACAGTATCGCGGGGTGAACGCCGACCCCTTCCGCAGCACCCACCTCCTGCTAAGATCCACGGCGTTCCGCTCAGCGTGTGGTGCCTTGGGCGCAGTCAGAAACCCGCATCGCTCGTGACGCCTAAGACAGCGAGAAACAAAAGAACCGTAGCGCTTGGAACGAGTCCCCTGCCCCACGCTCCTCCTCGCCCCTACCCCAGCTCACCGAAAACGCTCCTCCAAGCCCAAAGGGCCCAAAAGGGGCCTGCAAAATAAGAAAGAAACACTGAACCGAGTCACCACGCGACACTGGGCTCCTCAACTCCCACCGCCGCCTCACCTTCTCGGCTGCTGCTGGTCGGCGTGCGGCTTCGCTCCTCCGAGCTCGTCTGCGGCACCTGCAAAAACAAAGGCACCCGCTCGGACACTGCCCGGAAGCACAGCCTGCCCGCGGACGGGCCCGCCTCCCCCGCCCTTACCTGGGCCGCTCGCCCGCCTGCCCGCCCTTGCTTTGGACTGCCACGCTGTTGACCACAAAGAGGTTCAGCTACCGCCCGTAAAACACAACCTGACTAGGCTTGGGTTACACAAACGGACTTGCACTTCTTTGAGGAAACAAACTCATTTTTAAGCATAGCCTCTCCTTGGGGAAAAAAAATGCCCACTCTGAACTCCCGAACATTAGGGAGCCGTGGGGAAACCAGTGAAAGCCAAGACCGACAGCAGCAACGTCAAGTGGAATTTCGCTCAAATTCTGATGGTGCACTTAAAAGCCTCCTGCTGACGGCGCTCTGCTCGCCTCTTCCATGGCTTTTTCGTGCCAAGTTGTCCCTCTGCATCTGAAATCACGTTATTCAGCAAGTCACCCAGGAGCTCATCTACAGCTTGACCATTCCACAGGTCTGCTTTCTATTCAGGAATCCCATCAGAAGCTCTAATTGCGTCCCTAAAACACTGGGGAAGGGACTGTCCCCCCCACTGCCCACGGCTACTCCTTCCCAGGTGACTGCACAGCCTTTGCCTACACAATTTAACACGTCCACAGATTAACCGTGGACTCCTACAGCTCAGTGCATCCACCCCAGACTCCAAACCTCCGGGCAGAGCAGCTCTCAGCCAACTGTGCACATGTGCAGACAGACGCTCCACAGAACGCAATAGACAACACGACGGAAACGCCACCAAAAAACGCTCCACAACAAAGACGCCAAAAGCAGACACGGCACCGTCCAAAAACCTACAGGGAGGCAGTGGTGAGGCAAGGAGTCTCTACTACAACCCCACAATAAAACTGAGCCAATCGTCTTGGCCCCTTGTGAGACGGCGGCACCGGCGCAAACACACAGAGACAGCGCAAACACAAGAAGCTGCTGCAAGAACTGATAACTTCTTCCCAGCATCTTGAAGTGCCAGTCCCTGAGACTGGATAGGTAGAGAGCAGAGCTGCCGACGCAGCCCTCAGCGATACCAGAAAACACAACTGACCAGCGACTTCCAAGGCACAAGAACCGTCCACACTTTCGTCTGCTGATACAAGAAAACCAGCACCCAATTATTACACCCAATTAGTAAGGCGAGGAGCCTCTATCACAATCCCAGAAAAAAAAGGAGCCAAACGTCACGGCCCCTTACAAGACAGCAGCACTGGCGCAAACACACAGAGACGGCGGCACGACCTAAGAACTTCTTCCCAACATCTTGAAGTGCCAGTCCCTTACACTGGACGGGTAGAGAGCAGAGCTGCTGATGCAGCCCAGAATGACACCATAAATCACAACTGACCAGAAACACCCAAAATGCAAGAACCATCCACGCTTTCTGCTGCTGATACAAGAATCCAGCACCCGATTGGCACTAGGCCAATTAGGACCAGCATTCCAGATCCCAGGATGGCACCCGAGATGCCTCTTGGGCCCCTCGAGCACAACGAGACCCCAGGATCGTCTGACAGGCGCAAGGCAGGCTTCCCAAGCTACACAACACCACACACAGAGGCTGGAGCTGCCCTGCCCGGCACATGCTGGTATCGCACTGTAAATTCCCTGGGCCCTTTACCCACCCAAAGGGGACTTTTCCTGGACGGCCCTTTCCCTTATCAGAACTTTACCCCCCTCCCTGCGATTCCCAGCCTCTTCCCAGCCCCCGTGCCTCCACTTATCTTTAAGAGGGCCAAGGGACCGAATCCATCTTCAACAGAGAAAACGCCACGTGCGCTAACAGGGATCTCCCCACATCGCCGGGTTCCTCTTCAACATCTACAGTAACACGAGAAAACACACGCTCACCGAGCCGTGCCAGCACACAGTATCGCGGGGTGAACGCCGACCCCTTCCGCAGCACCCACCTCCTGCTATGTTCCACGGCGTTCCGCTCAGCGTGTGGTGCCTCGGGCGCAGTCAGAAACCCGCATCGCTCGTGACGCCTAAGACAGCGAGAAACAAAAGAACCGTAGCGCTTGGAGTGAATCCCCAGCCCCATGCTCTTCTGAGCCCCTACCCCAGCTCACCGAAAACGCTCCTCCAAGCCCAAAGGGCCCAAAAGGGGCCTGCAAAATAAGAAAGAAACACTGAACCGAGTCACCACGCGACACTGGGCTCCTCAACTCCCACCGCCGCCTCACCTTCTCGGCTGCTGCTGGTCGGCGTGCGGCTTCGCTCCTCCGAGCTCGTCTGCGGCACCTGCAAAAACAAAGGCACCCGCTCGGACGCTGCCCGGAAGCACAGCCTGCCCGCGGACGGGCCCGCCTCCCCCGCCCTTACCTGGGCCGCTCGCCCGCCTGCCCGCCCTTGCTTTGGACTGCCACGCTGTTGACCACAAAGAGGTTCAGCTACCGCCCGTAAAACACAACCTGACTAGGCTTGGGTTACACAAACGGACTTGCACTTCTTTGAGGAAACAAACTCATTTTTAAGCATAGCCTCTCCTTGGGGAAAAAAAATGCCCACTCTGAACTCCCGAACATTAGGGAGCCGTGGGGAAACCAGTGAAAGCCAAGACCGACAGCAGCAACGTCAAGTGGAATTTCGCTCAAATTCTGATGGTGCACTTAAAAGCCTCCTGCTGACGGCGCTCTGCTGGCCTCTTCCATGGCTTTTTCGTGCCAAGTTGTCCCTCTGCATCTGAAATCACGTTATTCAACAAGTCACCCAGGAGCTCATCTACAGCTTGACCATTCCACAGGTCTGCTTTCTATTCAGGAATCCCATCAGAAGCTCTAATTGCGTCCCTAAAACACTGGGGAAGGGACTGTCCCCCCCCACTGCCCACGGCTACTCCTTCCCAGGTGACTGCACAGCCTTTGCCTACACAATTTAACACGTCCACAGATTAACCGTGGACTCCTACAGCTCAGTGCATCCACCCCAGACTCCAAACCTCCGGGCAGAGCAGCTCTCAGCCAACTGTGCACACGTGCAGACAGACGCTCCACAGAACGCAATAGACAACACGACGGAAACGCCACCAAAAAACGCTCCACAACAAAGACGCCAAAAGCAGACACGGCACCGTCCAAAAACCTACAGGGAGGCAGTGGTGAGGCAAGGAGTCTCTACTACAACCCCACAATAAAACTGAGCCAATCGTCTTGGCCCCTTGTGAGACGGCGGCACTGGCGCAAACACACAGAGACAGCGCAAACACAAGAAGCTGCTGCAAGAACTAATAACTTCTTCCCAGCATCTTGAAGTGCCAGTCCCTGAGACTGGATAGGTAGAGAGCAGAGCTGCCGACGCAGCCCTCAGCGATACCAGAAAACACAACTGACCAGCGACTTCCAAGGCACAAGAACCGTCCACACTTTCGTCTGCTGATACAAGAAAACCAGCACCCAATTATTACACCCAATTAGTAAGGCGAGGAGCCTCTATCACAATCCCAGAAAAAAAAGGAGCCAAACGTCACGGCCCCTTACAAGACAGCAGCACTGGTGCAAACACACAGAGACGGCGGCACGACCTAAGAACTTCTTCCCAACATCTTCAAGTGCCAGTCCCTTACACTGGACGGGTAGAGAGCAGAGCTGCTGATGCAGCCCAGAATGACACCATAAATCACAACTGACCAGAAACACCCAAAATGCAAGAACCATCCACGCTTTCTGCTGCTGATACAAGAATCCAGCACCCGATTGGCACTATGCCAATTAGGACCAGCATTCCAGATCCCAGGATGGCACCCGAGATGCCTCTTGGGCCCCTCGAGCACAACGAGACCCCAGGATCGTCTGACAGGCGCAAGGCAGGCTTCCCGAGCTACACAACACCACACACAGAGGCTGGAGCTGCCCTGCCCGGCACATGCTGGTATCGCACTGTAAATTCCCTGGGCCCTTTACCCACCCAAAGGGGACTTTTCCTGGACGGCCCTTTCCCTTATCAGAACTTTACCCCCCTCCCTGCGATTCCCAGCCTCTTCCCAGCCCCCGTGCCTCCACTTATCTTTAAGAGGGCCAAGGGACCGAATCCATCTTCAACAGAGAAAACGCCACGTGCGCTAACAGGGATCTCCCCACATCACCGGGTTCCTCTTCAACATCTACAGTAACACGAGAAAACACACGCTCACCGAGCCGTGCCAGCACACAGTATCGCGGGGTGAACGCCGACCCCTTCCGCAGCACCCACCTCCTGCTAAGATCCACGGCGTTCCGCTCAGCGTGTGGTGCCTCGGGCGCAGTCAGAAACCCTTCACACCTATAAAATAGACAAACGACCAAAGTTACATAGAGCCACACAGCACGTCTTCCCGCTGGCACCACGCACCGTCCCACCTGCTTACGGCGCTCTGCTCGCCTCTTCTGTTGCCTTTTTGTACCACGTTGCTCCTCTGTATCTGAAATGAAGTTGTTCAACAAGTCACCCAGGGGCTCATCTACAGCTTGACCATTCCACAGGTCTGCTTTCTATTCAGGAATCCCACCAGAAGCTCTAATCAAGTCCCTAAAACACTGGGGAAGGGACTGTCCCCTCTCCTGCCCCATCCCAGATGACTGCACAACCTTTGCCTGCACAATTTAACACGTCCACAGATCAATCATAGACTCCTAGAGCTCAGTCCACCCAACCCAGACTACAAACTTCCGGGCAGAGCAGCTCCAAGCCAAATGCGCCTATGTGCAGAAAAAGGCTCCACAGAACGTCATAGACAATGCGATGGCAACAGCACTAAACAACTCCAAACCAGAGACTGCGTCTATGAAAAGAACCTGCAGGGAGGCAGTGGTGAGGCGAGGAGCCTCTACTGCAACCCCAGGAAAAAAAGGAGGCCAAACTTCACAGACAGAGACAGCAGCGCTGGCACAACCAAACAGAGACAGTGGTACTGGCAAAACCAAACAAACAGAGATGGTGGCACACACAAGAAACTGCTGCAAGACTTAAAAACTTCAAGATGCTGGGAAGAAGCGCCAGTCCCTGAGACTGGATGGGTAGAGAGCAGAGCTGCTGTTGCAGCCCAGAACTACACCATAAACACAACTGACCAGAAGTGTCTAAAATACAAGGACTATCCACATATTCGGCTGCTAATACAAAAAAAAAAATATGCCTTTTGTGCCCCTGGAGCACAACGAGACCCCAGGATCATCTGACAGGCGCAAGGCAGGCTTCCCAAAGTACACGACAACAGACCCAGGCTGAAGGTGCCCTGCCCCACACAAGCTGGCATCAGTTCCCTGGACCCCTTACCCTCCCAAAGGGGTCTGTTCCTGGACTGCCCTTTTCCGTCTGAGAAGTTTAAACCCACCCTGCAGTTCCCAGCCCCTTCCCAGCCCTCGTGCCTCCACTTAACTTTTAGAGGGCCAAGGGACCGAATCCGTCTTCACAGAGGAAAACACAACGTCTGCTAACAGGGATCTTCCTGCAGTTGTCACTTTCTCCATCATCACCTACAGTAAGGAAAGCAAGGACACACACACTATCGAGCATCCAAATAGTATTTATCGGTAGTGGCCTACAAGTAATCGCTCACCTTGGGTGAGTTCTGGGAGGTACATTTGAATGATCTACCGGGGGCCACTGCACGCCGCAAAGGTTCTGGAGACAAGACGCCCTTCCAGGAGAAGAGATTATATTAACAACTATTAATACAGCAATACAAACCAAAAAATAACACGCCATCTTCATTGTAGTCAGGAATTTGGGGAAAATGCAAAGCACCTGGAAATGAATCAACAAATGAAACATAATGACAAACAACTTTTCTACTACAGCTATTGTCAAACCTTCACTGTCCCTGAAACTCTTACCTCAAACAGACACCTCCGCTTGTCCAAATACATCTGCCCATGTAGCTTAAACGGCTCAAAAGCTGCTGACTGCTGAAGGAGGAGCAGAGAACCAGCACCCAAGCCGCCCTAGAGCAGAATGAGCTCCCTACCTGGGGACTGGGGCTCAAATATCCTGAGCCCCGCCCACCCCCTTCCCACAATCCCTGGGGAAAGGGGAGGGGGTCAATCACCCCAGGCCCCCCCCAGGACCCTTTTCAAATTACCTGGAATGTCACTGGAAGTGACAGCACCTGCACTTTATTGATGCTATTGCACCTGCAATGGCACTGAGTATGGATTTCAACTTAGATTTTCTAGGGAGCAGATAGAAAATGAAATACAATAACCAACACTCCATTTTCATTACAATCAGGAATTTTGCAAAAATGCAAAGCACCTGGAATTGAATCAATTAATGAAACATAGTTACAAACATACTTTCCACCACAGCTGCTACTAAACCTTTGCTGCCCCTGAAGCTCTTACCTCAAATGGACACCTCCACTTCTCCAAAGACATCTGCCCACGTAGCTGAGGACCTGCAGCCTCAGTTACATGTGCCCCCCACCTGCTCCCCCAAACAATGGTCCACAAAAAGGAGCATGCCCAGAAGCTTGCCAAGGGTCCTGAGGTCACCCGATGGACCAGAGAAAGACCCCTGAATGCTGGACACGTAAGCGTTGGCAAAAGAAAGCGTGAATCTCTTGAGCCTGCGCAGTACGAGCCTGGTCTGCGAAATCAAGTTGGAGACTGACCTAAAACAATGGGAGCAAGGGGGGTTGAAGAAACATAAAAGATGAGACCAGAATGGACACCGTTGAAGGTCTTACCGCCAGAGGATCCCGAACCACCGCGTAGGACCGGCAGGACTCTATAGGACTGGAGACCAGAGGAACGCTTCTGGAACTGGACTGGTGATAAATGCAACCTCATTTCTCATATTTTCCTTTACTTTTCCCTGTTTCTTTCCCCTTTCTTTTCTTATTCTCTCTCTATCACGTGCCGCTTTACAGGCAAATTGATAAAGTAACACTGCTTGATTGAATTATAACCCCTTGGCTTTTTGGTCACCTTAATTTTCCACTCTGAGATGAAGGTTAAAAAAGCATCACGAGTCCATCACCGAACAGACCGTGACACCATGGACTCCTAGAGCTCAGTGCACCCAGCCCTGACTCCACACCTCCGGGCAGAGCAGCTCCGAGCCAAATGCGCACGCGCGCAGACACACGCTCCACAGAACGTTACGGACAACGCGACGGCAATGGCGCCAAAAACGCTCCGCAACGAAAACGACTCCGAGACCAGAGAGGCATCAATCAAAATAATCTACAGGGAGACACTGGTGAGGCGAGGAGCCTCTACTGCAACCCTAGAATACAAAGGAGCCGAAAACCTGCACCCTTTGCCCTCCCAAAGGGGACTGTTCCTGGACGGCCCTTTCCCCTATGAGAGCTTTAAACTCCCTCCCTGCAATTCCCAGCCCCTTCCCAGCCCTCGTGCCTCCACTTAGCTTTCAGAGGGCCAAGGGACTGAATTCATCCCCAACAGAGGAAAACACCACGTGAGCTCACAGGGATCTTCCTCCAGTTGCCACTTTCCCCTTCACCACCCGCAATAAGAAAACACACACACAATAATGAGCACTCAGATGATGTTTATCAGTACTAGTCCACGAGGCATTGCTCACCTTGGCTGAGTTCCTGGAGGTACATTTGAATGATCTACCAGGGGCCACCACACCGTGCAAAGGTTCTGCGGACAACACACTGTTCTGTGGATGATCAGGGAGGCGATGAGCCACCCCATATCCTGAAAGACACTCTGCCCTATGGCCCTGCTGCTTCCTTCAGAAATGGTAAAACTCCATCTGTAGATACAAGGTGCTCATCCTAACCCCTGCTAGATAACCTGAGCATCAGTCCTAGGAGGAAAGATTATATCAGCAACTATTAATACAGCAATACAAACCAAAAAAGAACGCTCCGTCTTCATAGCAGTCAAGAACTTTGGGAAAACGCAAAGCACCAGGCATTGATTCAATAAATGAAACATAGTTACAAATATACCTTCTACTATAGCTGCTGCTGAACCTTTGCTGCTCCTGAAGATCTTACGTCAAACAGGCACCTCCACTTCTCCAAACACATCGGCCTATGTACCTTAAACAGCTCAACAGCTGCCGACTGTTGAAGGAGTAGCAAACAACCAGCACCCAAGCAGTCCTGGAGCAGAATGAGCTCCCTGCTCAGGAGCTGGGGCTCAACTACTCTGAGCCCCACCCACCCCCTTCCCACAATCCCCTGAGAAAGGGGAGGGCGTCAATCACCCCAGGGCCCATCCACCACCCTTATGAAATCACCTGGGCCCTCACTGGAAATGACAGCACCTGCACTCCTGTCAGGCTCTGTCAGACACTGTCGGTTTTTGTCAAGCCCTGTCGAGACCTCTTGGGGTGTGTCAGACTCTGTCAGGCTTTGATGGGCTCTGTAGGGCTCTGTCGAGAGCTGTTGGGCTCTGCTGAGTCCTGTCAAGATTTCTCAGGCTCTGTTGAGACCCCCAGGGCTCTGTCATACATATCAAGGCTCTATCAGGAACTGACAAGATTTGTCAGGCCCTGACGCGTCCTGTTGGCCTCTGTCAAGCTTTGTCAGGCTCTGTGAGGATCCGTCAAACTCTCTCGGGCTTTGTCAGGCAGTGTCGAGACCTGTCGGGCTCTGTTGGGCTTTCTGGAGCTTTGTCAGTCCCTGTCATGCCCTGTCAGGGAGCCCACGAATGGGGGTTGAAACGTGGGTCAAGGGGGAGGAGCCCAACAGGGAGGGCAGGGTGCTTAGAAAGGGGGTGGGGTCTGGTTGGGACACACCCCTCGAGGGAGGCACATTGGGGGGACTGAGCTTGGGGGAGGGTGGAGTTGGCAGTAGCCCCACCCACATCTTCAGCCCCACCCTCAACCCCAAACCCCAGCCCCAAATCATTCACTGGAAACAGAACAAACCACACGCTTACAGTTTTTTTATATTTTTTATTGGGTGAGAATTGGCCCCAAAACCAAGTTAAAAATCCCCCAACATGGCCGTGGGTGAGCCAAGTGAGGATGGCAGCAGCACAGTGCTGCCCTTTTCCAAGATGGCCCCCATGGGTAACCAGAGTCATGAGTCCCACCACCCACCTTGGGCCCCAAAATGGCCACACTATGCAGGCTCCGCCCACCTCAGCCCCACCCTCCCAGTACAGGCTTGGCAGCCACGACATCCATAGCCCCAGCCACCAGCAGAGACACAGCAGCCAAGGTGGCCACGCCCATCAGGGTTGCCATCTTGTTCCCATTGGCAGGGAGGGCACAGGGCAAAGCACAGTGCAGGGCCACAGGGGTAGCCAATGGGAGCAGCTGATACAGCCAGGAGCTGCCACCAGAGCACAGCCCAGAAAAACAGCCCCTGCGGCAGTGCCAGCATGGGCACCAGCCTCACCCCCCAGTCATCTCAGATTCCAAGCAGGGTGGAGCCCAGCAGCCATGCTGTCCTCATTTTCTCCGTTGTGTGCAGGGCCCCACACAGCATCGCAACCCAGGACATCTGGTGGGGTGAGGGGACCCAGGAATGTGGATCTATGGGCAGAATGCAGAAACTGTGGGGTACTAAATATTAATGAGGCACAGTGCTGGAACTATATGGTGCTGCAGAGCAGTGCTGTGGATGTATAGGGTAGACCAGATGTGTGGGGTGCTGTGGGGCACTGCTGTGGGTCTATGCAGCAGAGTGCAGGAGCTACAGTGTGCTGTGGGGCAGCATTGCTGGCCTATGGGCGAGTGTGAAGCAGCTATGGTGTTTTCTGGGACAGTGCTGTTGATCTATAGGGCAGAGGAGCCATGGGGTGCTGTGGGGTTACACTGTGGGTCTATAGGGCAGAGTGAACAAGATATGGGGTGCTGTGGAACAGCACTGTGCATCTATGGGGCAGAGTGGAGACATAGGGTGCTGTGGAGCAGTGCTGTCAATTTATGGGGCAGAGTAAAATCAGCTACGGGGTGGTGTGTCTGTATAGGGCAGATTAGAGCGGCTACAGGGTGCTGTGGATCTACAGGGCAGAGTAGAGGTGCTATGGGGTGCTGTGGGTCAGTGTGTGGGTCACTCACCTGCAGGGTTTCAGCCTCTTCAGGGGTGTTTCACCCCACAACAGCCCCATTGACCCCATAGCCCCCCTGATCCCCACAGCCACCCCACAGACCCCTGTGACCCACCCATAGTAGGCAGTGCAGGCGTGGTCGGGGGGAAAAGGGTGGTCAGGTGGACAGAGGTGTGGGGTGCTGTGGGGCAGCACTTTGCACCTATGGGGCAGAATGCAGCACCTAAAGGCTGCTATGGGGCAGCTCTCTGGGTCTAAGGGGCAGAGTAGACTCCTATGGGGTCCTGTGAGGCAGTACTGTGGGTCTATGGGGCAAGGTCAGTATGGGGTGCTGTGAGGCACTGCTATGGATGTATGGGGCAGAGTACAGCAGCTATTTGGTGCTGTGGGGCAGTACTGGGCATCTATAGGGCAGAGTGGAAGAAATGAGGTACTCTGGGGCACTGCTGTGGATGTATGGGGCAGAGCACAGGAGCTATATGGTGCTGTGGGGCAGTACTGGGCATCTATGGGGCAGAGTGCAGGAGCAATGGAGTGTTGTGGGGCAGCACTGTGGCTCTATGGGGCAGAATGGAGCAGCTGTGGGGTGTTGGGCACTTCTGTGGATCTATGGGGCAGAGCGGACGATGTCTGGGGTCCTGTGAGGCAGTGTTGTGGGTCTATGGGGCAGAGTGTAGGAGCTATGGAGCATTGTGGGGCAGTACTGTGGGTCTATAGGGCAGAGTACAGGAGCTATAGGGTTCTGTAGGGCAGCACTCTGCATCCATGGGGCAGACTGAAGACAAATCAGGTACTCTGTGGCACTGCTGTAGATGTATGGGGCAGAGTGGAGAAGCTATGGGGTGCTGTGGGATAGCAAGCAAGAGCTATAGGGTGCTGTGAGGCAGTGCTGTGGATCTATAGGGCAGAGTGGAGGTGCTATGGGGTGCTGTGGGTCAGTGTGTGGGTCACTCACCTGCAGGGGGTTCAGCTTCTTTCATCCCACAACAGCCCCATTGCCCCCACAGCCCCCCTGACACCCACACCACCCCATAGACCCTTGTGATCCCCTCCGCTTCCCCACCATGGTGTGCAGTGGAGGAACAGCCAGCCAGGGGGGGGGGGGCGGGCGCGGTCAGCCAGAGGCGGGGGGAAGGGGCGCGGTCAGCCGGAGTTGGGGGGGGGGTGGGCGCGGTCAGCCGGAGCAGGGGGGGCGCGGTCAGCCGGATCGGGGGGGGGGGGGGGGGGGGGGGCGCGGTCAGCCGGAGCGGGGGGGGGGGCGCGGTCAGCCGGAGCGGGGAGCGGCCAGGCTGCCTTCGCTGTTCTCTGAGCAGGAGCTGCAGGAGGAAAGGGAAGGAAAGGGCCGTTATTTGTGTCACAGTCCTGGCAAACAGCCTCAAATCCCCCCGCTTCAATCTTAACTTAGTGGGCAAATTATTTGCCAAAAAATGGATCTTAAAAGCTTCCTTGACAACAAATAATCCTAAAAACAGCCCCAAAATCAAGTAAATTGAATTTGAGACCAAACAGCCTTAAAAATCTCAAAGACCCACCCAAATATGGTCCCTCACAGCTTTATATAATAAGATATATATGTAAAAATAGATTAGATACATTACATAGTAATTATATATATTAATATAGATATTAATATTATATAATGAATATAATTATTAATACATTATGTTATATATGTCATTATATATTAAATATTAATTACATTAAGTAATATCAATGAATATTAGTTGATTAGTTCATTATATCAGATTATATATTATATATATTTCTACTATTCATCAAATAATATCATTTATATTAGTATATTACTATATTGATTTTATATATTTAATGTTAATATATTATTTAATAAATAAATTAAATTGAAATATATTAAATTAAATTAAAGAATTTAAATGTAAATTGAATTAAATTAAAAATAAAAATAAATTTTAAAATACAATGTAAACAATTAAGTGGGTTTAGGGAGGCGGCGACCAATCAGCACCTTCCTCTCCTCAGAGGCAGCGACCAATCAGCACCTTTCTCACCTCGGAGACAGCCGCGCGGGGCGCAGTCAGTGGAGGCTTTCCCGCCAGACGGCACCGGCCAATCAGCGAGCGCCTCCTCGGCCCCCTCAGCGTGAGGGGAGAACGGGAGGGGGAGACAAAACGGCGGCGGGTTAAAAAAGCCGAATTTGTTCCCGCTTAAATATTAATTCAGTAAATTATCCATAAATAGATTTTAAAAGCTTTTTTTGGGGTCCAAATCAGCACCAGATCTGGGACCTCCAGCTCCGGACACGTTCAGTAAAGTGAATTCAGCCCCAAAACCCCTCAAAAAGCAACGAAATGCCCCTCCCGACTTTAAATACAATAATTCACACACTTATCTCAAAAACTATTTAAATTGTTTCCACAATTAATAATTTAAACAATTAAGCGGCTTTAGGAGC